>NC_084746.1:17948170-17968170 GCF_033978785.1 Entelurus aequoreus | reverse complement strand
CAGCGAGTGTAACCGCTTCGAGAGGCTGAAGGCCTCCCAGGTGGCCATCGGCATTAGGGACAACGAGAGGAACGGACGAGCCCGGCTGCACATGGTGGACGAGGGCGAGGAGCCTGAAGCCATCCTGGAGGTAACAACGGGGTTCATCTTGTCACCCTCTGGGTCCCACTTGAATGCTGCAGTCCAGAGGTGGTCTCCTGTGGGCAGAAGCTGCCAGCTTTAATCAATAAACTTCGATTGATGATTGATTGATTTAATGATGCGTGGGAACAAACACACACAATGTAACCGGCTGCCCACGGGCCCATTGGACGCCAACTCTTTGCCCCGTGAACACTTGGTGCCTTGTTTTCAATGAATAATTAGGCTTACTACGCTGCTGTATTTTAATGTTGCTTATTATGGTGGTACTCGATGAATACTTAGGCCTACTACGCTACTGTATTTTAATGTTGCTCATTATGGTGGTACTGGATGAATACTTAGGCCTACTACGCTACTGTATTTTAATGTTTGTCATTATGGTGGTACTTGATGAATACTTAGGCCTACTACACTACTGTATTTTAATGTTTGTCATTATGGTGGTACTTGATGAATACTTAGGCCTACTACACTACTGTATTTTAATGTTTGTCATTATGGTGGTACTTGATGAATACTTAGGCCTACTACACTACTGTAGTTTAATATTGCTCATTATGGTGGTACTTGATAAATACTTAGGCCCACTATGATACTGTATTTTAATGTTTGTCATTATGGTGGTTCTTGATGAATACTTAGGCCTACTACGCTACTGTATTTTAATGTTGCTCATTTGGTGGTGTTTGATGAATATTTAGGCCTACTACGCTACTGTATTTTATTATGGTGGTACTCGAGGAATACTTAGGCCTACTACGCTACTGTATTTTAATGTTGCTCATTATGGTGGTACTTAATGAATACTTAGGCCTACTACACTGCTGTATTTTATTATGGTGGTACTCGAGGAATACTTAGGCCTACTACGCTACTGTATTTTAATGTTTCTCATTATGGTGGTACTTGATGAATACTTAGGCCTACTACGCTACTGTATTTTAATGTTTCTCATTATGGTGGTACTTGATGAATACTTAGGCCTACTACGCTACTGTATTTTAATGTTTCTCATTATGGTGGTACTTGATGAATACTTAGGCCTACTACACTACTGTATTTTAATATTGCTCATTATGGTGGTACTTGATAAATACTTAGGCCCACTATGATACTGTATTTTAATGTTTGTCATTATGGTGGTTCTTGATGAATACTTAGGCCTACTACCCTACTGTATTTTAATGTTGCTCATTTGGTGGTGTTTGATGAATATTTAGGCCTACTACGCTACTGTATTTTATTATGGTGGTACTCGAGGAATACTTAGGCCTACTACGCTACTGTATTTTAATGTTTCTCATTATGGTGGTACTTGATGAATACTTAGGCCTACTATGCTACTGTATTTTAATGTTGCTCATTTGGTGGTGTTTGATGAATATTTAGGCCTACTACGCTACTATATTTTATTATGGTGGTACTCGAGGAATACTTAGGCCTACTACACTACTGTATTTTAATATTGCTCATTATGGTGGTACTTGATAAATACTTAGGCCCACTATGCTACTGTATTTTAATGTTGCTCATTATGGTGGTACTTGATAAATACTTAGGCCCACTATGCTACTGTATTTTAATGTTTCTCATTATGGTGGTACTTGATGAATACTTAGGGCTACTACACTACTGTATTTTAATGTTTCTCATTATGGTGGTACTTGATGAATACTTAGGGCTACTACACTACTGTATTTTAATGTTGCTCATTATGGTGGTACTTGATAAATACTTAGGCCCACTATGCTACTGTATTTTAATGTTTCTCATTATGGTGGTACTTGATGAATACTTAGGGCTACTACACTACTGTATTTTAATGTTTCTCATTATGGTGGTACTTGATGAATACTTAGGGCTACTACACTACTGTATTTTAATGTTGCTCATTATGGTGGCACTTGATTAATAATTAGGCCTACTACGCTACTGTATTTTAATGTTGCTCATTATGGTGGTACTCGATTAATACTTTGGCCTACTACGCAACTGTATTTAATGTTTCTCATAATGGTGGTACTTGATGAATACTTAGGCCTACTACACTACTGTATTTTACTGTTTCTCATTGTGGTGGTACTCGATGAATACTTAGGCCTACTACGCTACTGTATTTTAATATTTCTCATTATGGTGGTGCTTGGAGAGCCATGTTTATTCTGAGGGGCTGCTTGTGGTTCTTGTAGGTGCTGGGGCCCAAAGGGGCCATTGCTCCAAGTACTCCTGATGATGACAAAGTGGAAGCCTCCAATAGGAAGAAGGGCGCCCTCTACATGGTACGTGCTATTACTACATTCCAATACACCAATTGTTATTGATGACCGCTCGTTTTTTCGTTCATGTTTACGTCCGACTTGGACTTGTTTTTAACAGCCACTACTTTTTGCCAAACACTTTCTACAAAAAAGCAGTAAATCCATGTAAGAACTAAAACATGAAATTAATCCTAATGATATTTATTTTCTTGTTATTTACAAACATTTCTGCAAATCCATTCAGAAGTAGGAATATACATTTAATTCACTTCACTGCAATCCGGGGAGTTTTTCAAATTCGAAAATTTGGGATTTTACTGTCCCTGGTGGCGCAATGGTGCACCTGCGGCCTTTTGTACAGCCTGCACGGGTTCGAAGCCAGTGCTGAAAATATTGTCAAAAGGAATCAAGAAGGTCATGCAGCCTAAATGATTCTTACAGTTGACTCACTGTACGCCTGACAGGAAAATATTTTAAAATGAATTCATTTAGTTGACTTAACCTTGGAAACTTATTTTTAAGTGTTTGTTTGCAGGCGAGTTTTAAAGGAATTTTCATTTTTAGGGCTGCTCAAAACAAATCTATTTACATCCAAATTGCCATTTTTATATATTCCATTTTCAAATCGCTTCTTAATTTCCGAGAATTTGTTTAAAAAAATGTATACTGTTGCAAATTATTTTACTTTTTTATTTTTTAAGAATATTAAAACATTAAACAACTAATATTGATATTATTATTAGTATTATTGATACTGTTGCTTTTATTTAATTTTTTTAAATAATTGTATTTGTGTGTCTTCTCAGCTGTTTGTCATTTTTTGATCTTAAGTATTGTAAAGCTGGGATTGGATTTGAGTCAGGCTCACTCTATTTTATTTTATTATATTTATTATTGTTTTTTCTAAGTAAAATTAAAAACAATAATTTTTAAAAATAAGTTTTTTTCGGGGAACACTGTATGTTAGCAGCTAAGAGGAGCTTTTGTAGCCTGTAACTCGTTTTTGAAAAGTTTTATCATTTATATCACAAAAATGATATCATGAGAATCAAGTGGAATCGAGAGTTGATTCTTAATCGAATGGTCACACCAAGAATATGAATCAAATTATGAGTTGCCCTGAGATACCCACTCTAATCATTTTCATATAAAAAAAATCCCCCCACTTGTATAAATATATCAAAGCTACTATTTATTATATGTGCACAGATCTTTTCACAGGTGTGAATCGTAGGAAATTATGAAAAAATAAATATTATATTATATATAACATTATACAGTACAGGCCAAAAGTTTGGACACACCTTCTCATTTCAATGCGTTTTCTTTATTTTCATGACTATTTAAATTGTAGATTGTCACTGAAGGCATGAAAACTATGACACCTGTGTAGTGGAAACCATTTCAGGTGATTACCTCTTGAAGCTCATCGAGAGAATGCCAAGAGTGTGCAAAGCAGTAATCAGAGCAAAGGGTGGCTATTTTGAAAAAAATAGAATATAAAACATGTTTCAGTTATAATACCTTTTTTTGTTAGGTACATAATTCCACATGTGTTTATTCATAGTTTTCATGCCTTCAGTGACAATCTACAATGTAAATAGTCATGAAAATAAAGAAAAGGCATTGAATGAGAAGGTGTGTCCAAACTTTAGTCCTGTACTGTATATTGTAATCATGAAATAATATTCACGGGTGTTATTTTAGAAAACATTTACCACGCATTTGTATTTAGCCAGGCCCTAGCTAAATTGGGGCCCTAAACATGATTTTTATTTTGATCCCTTTCCCCATTCACACTTTTGTATTTATGTAAAACACATTTTATACATTTTAAATCAAAATGGAATTGAATTTGATGCATGTTTGTACTAAATGGAATTAAATTGTTCAACAATAAAGGTTTTTAGTGCAAAATAACACATTGTTCCAAACAAACACTGTGCACCAAGGGCTATGAAGTGAATTAATTAACTCATATTACGTTTTGCATATGGCGAATGTTTATATTCATCTTGGAGAAAGCGAACCACCAGGGTAAAGTAAATAGTAGCATTTCAGTTTGGGCACATAATAACATAGGGCCCTTTAGTACTGACATTTGTGTGTGGATTGGATTAGTTCTCGCAGAAGAAAAGGCAATAAAAGTGGACCTCGGTATACAAGGTGATAGCCCTATCCGTGAGAAGAGACTACATGTTTAGCCTAATGACAGCATCAAAGATACGAGCGGCATCTGTTTTCTTTTCAGTCACTTACACACAAACATCCCCTTTATGGCCAGGATGCGCTCTCCTGACTTAGCACACACACACACACAGACAGAAGGTAGGAATATAAAACTGATGGTTTGGCTTCTCCAAGTTTGGAGTGCCTCATTTTCTTGACCTAGGGCCGTATTTATCAAGCGTCTTAGAGTGCCATTTTACACTTAAGTCCTGAGAATTTGCGAAATTTAGTCCTACTCTCAAACTTAAGAATAAAAGCTATTTATCAACTTTCTTAAGTCTAAGAATCACTCCTACTCTCCACGATATTTAAGAGACCTTCAGAGGTGTCCTAAGTGGTTAGGAGTTGCCAGCGGGGGATGGCACTGAGGCGAGAGAGACGTGCGCAAACGTTCAGGGAGCGGAAGGATGTCCTGGCTTTGTTTGATGACGAGCAGCTGATCAAACGGTATCGTTTAGACCAGGGGTCGGCAACCTGCGGCTCTAGAGCTCTTTAGCTCTTTAGCGCCGCCCTAGTGGCTCTGTGGAGCTTTTTCAAAAATGTATGAAAAATGGAAAAAGATGAGGGGGGAAAAAAAATATTTTTTGTTTTAATATGGTTTCTGTAGGAGGACAAACATGACACAAACCTCCCTAATTGTTATAAAGCACACTGTTTATATTAAACATGCTTCACTGATTCGAGTATTTGGCGAGCGCCGTTTTGTCCTACTAATTTTGGCGGTCCTTGAACTCACCGTAGTTTGTTTACATGTATAACTTTCTCCGACTTTCTAGGACGTGTTTTATGCCACTTCTTTTTCTGTCTCATTTTGTCCACCAGACTTTTAACGTTGTGCATTAATGCACAATGGTGAGTTTTGTTGATGTTATTGACTTGTGTGGAGTGCTAATCAGACATATTTGGTCACTGAATGACTGCAAGCTAATCGATGCTAACATGCTAGCCATATGTACATATTGCATCATCATGCCTCATCTGTAGGTATATTTGAGGTAATTTTGTTTCCTTTAAGTCATCTTAATTCAATGTATATCTCATGACACACTACCTGTATGTAATAAGGCTTTTAATTTTTTGCGGCTCCAGACATTGTATTTTTAGTCCAATATGGCTCTTTCAACATTTTGGGTTGCCGACCCCTGGTTTAGACAGAGCGGGTATAATTTTTGTCACAGATTTAATAAGGGGCGTCATCTCATCAGCAACATCACGCAGCAGAGCTTTCACAGCAGAACTAAAGGTCATCACAATGCTTCGATATCTCGCCACTGGGAAAATGCAACAGTGTAACGCTGAGGATTTGGGGCCATCACAACAATCAGTAAGCAGAATTGTTATGGAAACAATAATGGCCCTTACTGCTCCTCACCTCGTCATGCGTTTCATTGACTTTCCAACTACACCCCGGATGATTCAGCAGAAGCAAACTGCATTCAAATTATTTGCCTAATTAACGAATTGGAAAGAAAAGAAAACATTTATTTTTGATTCATTGCCAATATTGTTTGTTTGTTTTGTATTATTTTGTAGTTTATTGTCAAAATATACACTCCCATTGTCCACTGAAATATTTGTAAGATATTTCTTTATTCTTAGACAAGGGATTCCTTCCGTGATTGGTCATTTCTATGTGCACAAAAATGACGTCACCTAAAATTCCGTTTACGGCACATAGTAATGTCGTAATTCAGCTCCGAGTGTGACACTTAAGATTCAGTCCCACACTTCGCTGAAAGTGTGAGTAAGACGCTTGATAACTGACTTTTAAGTGCAGCTTTCAGCGAAGAATTTCTTTACTCATAAGTCAACTCTTAGCAGACTTCTTGGGAGTAATTCTAAGAAGCTTGATAAATACGGCCCCTGACCTCCTCCAGGAACTGCAGTCCTGTATAATGACGCTCGCTTGTAATAAAGCAACTTATGGTTCAGTAAAGCCTCTCCGACATCTCTTTTGATCCAGCCGCACTGTCGTGTCGCCCGTCTGTCCGGACTAGTATGACAAGACCCGAAATACACATCAGCTACAATGCGGATTCCTTGGAAAATGTGTCATTATCATCTTCTCTATGGTGGAGCAGGAAGGGGCAGGACTTGAGATTACAGTCAAATTTCATGCCGAGTGCCGTGTCATTCAGTCATTGATATTTTACATGCACTTATTCATGCAAATCCGTGGGGGGCCGACACGCCGCGCCTGATCTGCATGTAGGGATGGCTTGGCCACTCTGTTTGGACGCATTGTTATGATTTTAAATATGCCTCTGCAGATCTCGGATGCGTCTGGTCCCATGAAGTTGTCCAGCGTGGCGCCATGCAGCCCCTTCAAACAGGCCATGTTGTCCCCTGACGAGTGCTACATCCTGGACAACGGCGTGGACGCTAACATATTTGTTTGGAAAGGTACCCTCACTGGCCTGTGAATAACAACGACACCAAGGGAAAAAGTGAACGGGCATCGTGTCGAATGATGGATGCTGATGTTTTCAAATCAGGTCCAAAGGCCAACTCGTCTGAGCGCAAGGCCGCCATGTCTGCAGGTCAGATGTTCATCAAAGAAAAAGGATACAGCCCCAAGACAAAGGTAATGCTACACCGCAAAAAGCCAGTGATCAAAAACAAGAAAAACAAAAACAAAAATTAGGGGTATTTTATTTGAACTAGGCAAAATTATCTGCCAATAGAACAAGAAAATTTGGCTTGTCAAGACTTTCCAAAACAAGTAAAATTAGCTAACCTCAATGAACCCGAAAATACCTTAAAATAAGTATATTCTCTAATAACAACTGTACTATTATATGAGTACGTATTTTCTATTGTTTCATTGAAAATAAAACAGCAAAGTCCATTTGGCTGTCATCTGTTTTAATTATGAGACACAATTGTGTCAAGGTCATGATTTTTTTTTCATGCCTGAAATAAGAAATGATTACTTTAAAAAAGTACTTTTATACTTGTGAGTGTTGATGACACAGCTTTGCAACACTTGATATTCTAGTTTCAAGTGTCATGTCTTTGTGATCATGTTTTGCTTCAGTTATGTCCTGTTGGTTTAAAACTCTTTTTAGTTCCTGTTTACGCTCCCTTGTTTGGTCACCATGGTTACTTATTAGTTTCACCTGTCATTTGTTTGGACTCACGCACCTGTTGCCAATCATGTCTCTGTTATTTAGGCCTGTCATTTTCTGTTGGTCGTCCTGGCGACATTACCTCTACTATCTGCTGATACCCATGCTACCCATGCTACCTTTGTTACCCTATGACACTATAGTTTATACTTCATGCCATGCCGCAGTAAGTGTATTTATTTCATGTCCATAGTTTTGCCCTTGTGCTAGTTTTTTTGTTTTATAGCCAGGTTTTTTCTCCGCCTTGTGCGCGCCTTTTGTTTGTTCCTTTTTATAGTAAGAATGAAACATGTATTTACCTTCACGCCATGTCCGGTCCAGTTCTCTTGCATCTCGGGAAAACAAACCCCACCATAGTCCACGTTGTGACATTAAGCATGTTTTACTCAATATAGGTCATCAAATCTCAGCAACAAGCTGTAATATCTTACTGAGATCATTTAGGACCAAAACAAAACACTCTAACATAAAAAATGCTTAGTGAGCAGAATTATCTTATCAAACAGAAAATAAGCAAATATCCCCCTTATTTGAGATATTTAATCTTACTCAGATTTCAATTTTTGCGGTGTACACTTTACATGAGGTTTTTTTCTGGACAATAGAGGGCGCCATTGTACTAGCCCAGGGGTCGGCAACCTTTACCACTCAAAGAGCCATTTTGGCAAGTTTCACACATTAAAGAAAGTAATGGGAGCCACAAAATATGTTTTTAAAATTTAAAATGAAAAACACCGCATACAAAGCTTAAACGCTTTGTGCTATGTTAACTAGGGGTCTCAGACACACGCACCGGCACGTACTTTAATGTGGAAATTTGATGTTAGTGCAGCCCGCGAGTTTTGAATGAATGTCGCTTGCGTCATACTTGCCAACCCTCTCATTTTTCCCGGGAGACTCCCGAATATCAGAGCGTGATGACACCATTTGGCGCCCTCTAGAGTCTGCCCAATCAGTGTATCTGCTCGGCCACAAGTGGAACGCAGCTTTGGCTTGATAGCGTTACAGACAGCAAGGCTACTAACTCAACAGCCACACATCTTACACTGACGGTACCAATACCCAGAATCCCATGCAGCCCTAACTCTTCCGCTCAACCAACGCACGGAGAGGGGGGGGTTGATGTGTGGGGGGATTTGGTGGTAGCGGGGGTGTATAATGTAGACCGGAAGAGTTAGGGCTGCATGGGATTCTGGGTAATGGTTGTGTTGTGTTTATGTTGTGTTACAGTGGGATGTTCTGCAGAAATGTGTTTCTCATTCTTTTTTGGTGTGGGTTCACAGTGTGGCGCATATTTGTAACGTAACAATGTTAAAGTTGTTTGATACGGCTACCGTCAGTGTAAGCTGTGTGGCTGATGAGTAAGTATGCTTTGCTGTCTCCTGTGTGAGCAAGTAATAACAACATGCAACATGTGGCTGGACTGGCATGCTGTATGTAAATGCTATAGAGGACAATTACTGCAGTGCAATTAGGGCACGCCCTTTATATAGTAATTAGAGTGTAAATAGGATTATATTTTCCCTGGGAGTAATCTATGAGAGACACTGACATCCATAAGTCTCCTGGGAAAATCGGGGGGGTCGGCATGTATGTAGCTGAGCCGCATCAGAGTGGTCAAGGAGCCGCATGCGGCTCCGGAGCCGCGGGTTGCCGACCCCTGTACTAGCCGAACTCACTCATTTTTTGAAAAAAAAAACAAAAACAAAAATGTAAAATATGGTAAAACCCTGATTTACGAACTTATTGGTTCCTGAACAGGGTTCATATGTAGAAAAGTTTGTATATTGAAGCAAACTTCTCCATAAGGAACAATGTAAATATGAATACCGTATTTTCCGAACTATAGAGCGCACTGTTACATAAGCCGCACCCACTAAACTTTGGGATTTTTTTCTCCCCGTATGTTAGCCGCACCTAACTATAAGCCACAGATATATACGTTGTGAAATAAGTTATTTACACAGAAATATTTTATAAATGTTTACTTGTATACCTTGATTGTTTCCAAATGGTGTCTGTAACACGGCAGTAAAAGGGCTGATCAAACAAAACAGAAGTCATCGTCATGGACCCACTAGCTGCGCAAGCTAGCTCTCCAATCAGCTAAACAGACTCAATAACTCCACGGAGACGTTTTGGTGAATTTACTGAGGAATTTGTGAAACCAAAAACAATACAAAAATAATGCCGTTGTAAGTTAATAATACTAACACAGACACTCGTAAACGTGTTAGCATATTCGCTAATGCTAAAGGCGCTAGCTTCAGTACATTACAAGAGCACGTACAAATATGCATGAAAACACTCCTACAGACATTACACATGGGTCAGTTTAGAAGGTAAGAATTGTTTTAGTTATATTGTAAAACTTACCATAGTTGCTTGGAGTGACGAATGAAGAATCCATACGAGTAGAAACGCTATGTTCAACTAGAAGACAGAACGGCACTTCTACTTCCGGTTCAAAGCTTTAAACAGCGGGAATTCGCATTCACCCAGCAGCACTTGCAGTGCGCGAACTCGTCCAAAAGATGGCGCCATAGCACAAACCGTGTTTTTGCTTGTTTTGTTTTTTTCCTCACCATTATTATGGTTGTCAGCGAAGAAAAAAACCTAAATTAGCCACACAGACACTCATAAACCTGTCAGCATATTAGCTAATGCTAACGATGCTATCTTGATTAAATTACGATAGCATGTACAAATGTGCATGAAAACACTCCTGCAGACATCACACGTGGGACACTTTAGTTAGTAAGAATAGTTTTAGTTATATTGTCAAACTTACAAAAATTGAGTGATGTATGAAGAATCCATACGAGTAAAGTTAAAGTACCAATGATTGTCACACACAAACGAGGTTTGGCGACATTATTCTCTGCATTTGACCCATCACCCTTGATCACCTAGAGGTGCGGGGAGCAGTGAGCAGCAGCGGTGGCCGCGCCCGGGAATCATTTTTGGTGATTTAACCCCCAATTCCAACCCTTCCGGGGTTGGAACTCACGACCTACCGATCTCAGGGCGGACACTCTAACCACTAGGCCACTGAGTAGGTATGGACAATTAGAAGACGCAATAGCACTTCTACTTCCAGTTCAAAGCTTTAAACAGCAGGAATTCACATTCACCCAGCAGCACTCCAAAAGATGGCGCCATAGCACAAACAAAAACAGACCATTTAAGTGTTTTTGCATGTTTTTAACTTGTGCTTTATGGCCGTCAGCAAAGAAAAATCCACAAATGAGCTGCACCGTTGTATAAGCCACAGGTTTCAAAGCGTAGGAAAAAAAGTAGCAGCTCATAGTTTGGGAATTTTCAGTACTCACTCCTTGATATGTCCGATAATATCGGACTGCCGATATTATCGGCCGATAAATGCTTTAAAATGTAATATCGGAAATTATCGGTATCTGTTTCAAAAAGTAAAATTTATGACTTTTAAAAACGCCGCTGTGTACACGGACGTAGGGAAAAGTACAGAGCGCCAATAAACCTTAAGGGCACTGCCTTTGCGTGCCGGCCCAATCACATAATACCTACGGCTTTTCACACACACAAGTGAATGCAAGGCATACTTGGTCAACAGCCATACAGGTCACACTGAGGGTGACCGTATAAACAACTTTAACATCCATCTTCAACCGCTTATCCGGAATCGGGTCGCGGGGACAGCAGCTCCAGCAAAGACCCCCAGACTTCCCTCTCCAGAGCAACATTTGCGACTTCCTCCTGGGGAATCCCGAAGCGTTCCCAGGCCAGAGAGGAGATGTAATCCCCCCATCTGGTCCTTGGTCTGCCGCGGGGCCTCCTCCCAGTGGGACGTGCAACGAGGACCTCCCTAGGGAGACGCTCGTGAGGCATCCGCACGAGATGCCCGAACCACCTAAGCTGGCTCCTTTCCAAGCGAAGGAGCAGCGGCTCTACTCCGAGTCTCTCTCGGGTGACTGCACTTCTCACCCTATCTCTAAGGGAGATGCCAGCCACCCTTCTGAGGAAACTCATTTCGGCCGCTTGTATCCGCGATCTTATTCTTTCGGTCATTACCCACACTTCATGACCATAGGTGAGAGTAGGAATGTAGATAGCTCGGTAGACCGAGAGCTTTGCCTTCTGGCTCAGCTCCCGTTTCGTCACAACAGTGCGGCAGAGAGACTGCAATACTGCCCCAGCTGCTCCGATTCTCCGGCTGATTTCCTTCTCCATCTTTCCCTCACTCGTGAACAAGACCCCGAGATACTTAAACTCCTCCACCTGGGACAGAGTCCTGTCCCCTACCCGGACTGTACAAACCATCGGTTTCCTGCTGAGAACCATGGCCTCAGATTTGGAGATGCTGATCCTCATTCCAGCCGCTGAACACTCGGTTGCGAACCGATCCAGTGAGAGCTGAAGGTCACGAACCGAAGGTGCCATCAGGACCACATCATCTGCAAACAGCAGTGACGCAACCTTTAGCCCCCCGAGACGTATACCCTCTCCGCCATGGCCACGACTCCGCCTAGAAATCCTGTCCATGAAAATCACAAACAGGATAGGTGACAGAGCGCAGCCCTGGCGGAGACCAACCCCCACTGGAAACGGATCCGACTTACATCCAAGCACCCGGACACAACTCTCGCTTTGGTTGTACAGAGATTGGATGGCCCTCAACAGGGTTCCCCTCACTCCGTACTCCCTCAGCACCTCCCACAAGATCTCCCGAGGGACGCGGTCATACGCCTTCTCCAAATCCACAAAACACATGTAGACTGGATAGGCATACTCCCAGGCCCTCTCCAGGATTCCCGCAAGCGTAAAGAGTTGGTCAGTTGTTCCACGACCAGGACGGAATCCACATTGCTCCTCTTGAATCTGAGGTTCGACTATCGGCCGGACCCTCCTTTCCAGTACCTTGGCGTAAACTTTCCCAGGGAGGCTGAGTAGTGTGATACCCCTGTAGTTAGCACACACCCTCTGGTCCCCCTTTTTGAAAAGGGGAACCACCACCCCAGTCTGCCACTCCCTCGGCACTGTCCCAGACTTCCACGCAATGTTGAAAAGGCGTATCAACCAAGACAGCCCATCAACACCCAGAGCCTTCAGCATTTCTGGACGGATCTCGTCAACCCCCGGAGCTTTGCCACTGTGGAGTTGTCTAACTACCTCAGTGACTTCACTCCGAGAGATCAACGTCGATCCCCCATCATCCTCAGGCCCTACTCCTATCAGGGAGGGTGTGTCTGATGTATTTGGGTTCAGGAGTTCCTCAAAGTGCTCTTTCCAACGCCCCACGACTTCCTCACTTGAAGTCAGCAAAGTCCCATCCTTGCCGTACACAGCTTGGATGGTTCCCTGCTTCCCCCTCCTGAGGTGCCGTATGGTCTTCCAGAACAGCTTTGGTGCCGCCCGATAGTCCTTCTCCATGGATTCCCCGAACTGCTCCCACACCCTCTGCTTAGCCTCGTCCACAGCCACGGCCGCTGCCCTTCGGGCCCGCCGGTACCTTGCAACTGCCTCCGGAGTCCCCTGGGATAACATACCCCGGTAGGACTCCTTCTTCAGTCGGACGGCTTCCCTGACCACCACTGTCCACCAGGGTGTTCGAGGGTTACCGCCCCTTGAGGCACCTAAGACCTTCTGGCCACAGCTCGCATCTGCAGCTTTAGCAATAGAGGCTTTGAACATTGCCCATTCCTGTTCAATGTCCCCAACCTCCACAGGGATGGCAGAGAAGTCCCGCCGGAGGTGTGAGTTGAAGTCCTTCCGGACAGAGGACTCCTCCAAACGTTCCCAGTTCACCCGCACTACACGCTTGGGTTTGCCAGGTCTGTCCAGAGGTTTCCCCCGCCATCTAACCCAACTCACCACCAGATGGTGATCAGTTGACAGTTCAGCCCCTCTCTTCACCCGAGTGTCCAAAACATACGGCCTCAGATCAGCTGATACGATTACAAAATCGATCATTGATCTTTGGCCTAGGGTGCTCTGGTACCAGGTACACCTATGAGCATCCTTATGCTTGAACATGGTGTTTGTTATCGCAAGTCCGTGACTAGCACAGAAGTCCAATAACAATCCACCACTCAGGTTCAGATCAGGGAGACCGTTCCTCCCAATCACGCCAGTCCAAGTATCACTGTCATTGCCCACGTGCGCGTTGAAGTCCCCCAGCAAGACTATGGAATCCCCTGCCGGCGCCCCATACAGGACCCCATGCAAGGTATCCAAGAAGGCTGAATACTCTGAACTCCTGTTTGGTGCGTATGCACAAACAACAGTCAGAGTTTTCCCCCCTCCAACCCTAAGGCGAAGGGAGGCGACCCTCTTGTCCACTGGGGTGAACTCCAACGTACAGGCACTCAGCCGGGGACTCGTGAGTATCCCCACACCCGCCTGTGCCCTCACACCCTGAGCAACTCCAGAAGTGAACAAGGTCCATCCCTTGTCCAGGAGTGTGGTTTCAGAGCCCTTGCTATGCGTAGAGGTAAGCCCCACCAGATCCAACCGGTAGCGCTCCACCTCTCGCACCAGCTCAGGCTCCTTCCCCACCAGCGTAGAGACGTTCCACGTCCCGAAAGTCAGCCTCTGCTGTCCCGAATTGGTCCGTCCGGAGCCTCCACTTTCACCGCCATCCACTTGGCAGCGCACCCGACCCCACTGGTTCCGACCGCGGGTGGTGGGCCCACGTGGCAGAGAAGATGGCGTGTCCACGTAGCTTCTTCGGGCTGTTACAACACTGTTACAAATATGCGCCACACTGTGAACCCATACCAAACAAGAATGACAAACACATTTCGGGAGAACATCCGCACCTTAACACAACATAAACACAACGGAACAAATACCCAGAACCCCTTGCTGCATTAACTCTTCCGGGACCCTACAATATACACCCCCCCCCCCCCCCCGCTACCCCCTACCCCCCGGCCACCTAAACCTCCTCATGCTCTCTCAGGGAGAGCATGTCCCAAATTCCAAGCTGCTGTTTTGAGGCATGTTAAAAAAAAATGATGCCCTTTGTGACTTCAATAATAAATATGGCAGTGCCATGTTGGCACTTGTTTCCATAACTTGAGTTGATTTATTTTGTAAAACCTTGTTACATTGTTTAATGCATCCAGCGGGGCATCACAACAAAATTATGCATAATAATGTGTTAATTCCACGACTGTATATATCGGTATCGGTTGATATCGGAATTGGTAATTAAGAGTTGGACAATATCGGATATCGGCAAAAAAGCCATTATCGGACATCTCTACTCACTCCTGCATTCCCAGCACAAAAAAATGTTGACCATTGTTTGTTTCCCCTCGCAGATCCAAGTGCTTCCTGCCGGAGCCGAGACCACCCTGTTCAAGCAGTTCTTCTGCGACTGGAAGGACAAGGACGAGACCACCGGTCCGAGTCAGGCCTACGCCATCGGTCGCATAGCCAAAGTGGAGCAGGTGCCTTTCGACGCGTCCAGCCTGCACACCAACAAGGCCATGGCGGCTCAGCACGGCATGGTGGACGACGGCAAGGGCGACTTCCAGGTAAAAACTCTGGCTGGACAAAGCCGAGGTTAAAAAAATGTGTGGGTGATATTTTGCTGTGTTTCAGATATGGCGTGTGGACAACGGTGACAAGGTCCCCTTGGATCCTTCCTCCTACGGCCACTTCTACGGGGGCGACTGTTACCTCATCCTCTACAGCCACAAGCGCGGACACGTCATTTATACTTGGTGTGTTTCTCTCCTATTTCAACTTCCTGGTTGGCCCTCTGTCCAGACCAGGACGTAGCTTGATCTTCCAGAACTTAGTCCTACTGTGTGTTTGTCAGGCAGGGGCTGAAGGCCACACAAGACGAACTTGCCGCGTCAGCGTTCCTCACAGTGAAGCTGGATGACTCAATGGGAGGATCCCCCGTTCAGGTTAGAGCTTGTTCTGGTGCACAACTCCAACCGGCAGGAAGTAGATGACACTAAGAAGTAGTTAATCACCCACAAGTAGTTAATCACCCACAAATATGTGATCATGTGACCGGTCCTGGGTGTACCAAAGTCACCTGGGGTAGGCTCCAGCTCAGGATAAAAAAGCAAGACTAATTTATGACATGATGAGACAACCTTAAAAGTCCCTAAAAGCTCCCCAAACTTCAGGGAAAGACGATGTCAACAAGTGGCCAGCAGAGGGTGCTGTTGTATCATTTCTAATTGAGGTCCTTTTTTACACTTCCACAAGTCTATGATGATTCTGGGCCTCCTGAAGGGGCCCCCATCCCGACCCTAAATCCATCCATAGACATCTTATAAGTAGACGCAGCATCGAGCGCTACTGCCTACTGCCGCTGACGAGACGTGGGGCCGCCATCTTGGAGTGGTGATCCGCTCCACTCAGTGCAATACATTTGGCAGGAGCAATGAACTGTCAGCGCATTTAATTCATCTTACCTCACTGAATACCACTGATTTTCACCCGTTTTTTTCTCATACGTGTAGCTATGATAAAGGACACATGTTTTGGCGTGTTTTATTATTTATAGTTTGCTCAACGGTAATAGAATATTCTTGTATGCAATAAGTGACCAGACGTCCGGGATCAAAACTGGGAATATAATCCCAGAGAAAGGGGAAAAAAACGGTCAGCTATTTTTAAGTTGAAGAAACAATATGATTAGGTTATATATACACACATATATCTACATAAACAATGTATGAATACATTAGATATCTATATATCTTAGGGACCTATAGACTGTATCTCTGAGAGTTTATTCTGTCTTGACACTTTGTATTGATATTTTGTATTACATTCTTCCCTTAAATGATAATGTTTACAGTGATTGTTTTATATGTATTTTTTTATGTATGTCGCTTTGGATAAAAGCGTCTGCCAAATACTTAAACATAAACTTATATAAACGTATTTCTTATTTCAACTTTATGTTATTCAATATGACATTTTTAAATGTAATTAATTTCATTGACAAGCAATTATATTATGGTCATACGCTTGTTTGCTAGCGGTTACGATTTCAGTACTATTGAAGATCTTTGCTCCTTCTCAACTCTGTGGTAATATTCTTTTCACAAAATACAACCAATAGTACGTTAACGTTAAATCTTACTTGTGAAAAGTAATCCCCCGATTCCTATTTTCAACAGTCCGCTCATTTGAGCAGGAAAACGCTGAACACCAGTCTTCACACCATCTTTGTTTTCTACCTGTCAACTGTCAGTTTAGGCTGCTCACCGGCTCCTCATCACCACTTCAAGATGGTGGCCGAATTTCTCGCGTCACAGCACCCAATGCTGCGTTTACTTATAAGATGTCTATGAATCCATCGTGGCCCCTCCATGCACACACACACTTGCTGTGATCACATGCCCTCAAAAACTAACTATGGATGTGGTTGAAACCAGCTTTTTTTTTAAACCTTAATTAGTTTCTTGACTTATTCAAGATCAGGCATGTGATTTTTCCGTCTATAGTCGGAAAGCCGGAAATTTTATCTCTGTAAAAATATAAAAAACATATTTTCCGTTTTTCTTCGTTTTTTCCGACCTACAATGTGTGTTAAAATCTTGATCCGTCTCTTTGCCATACCTGCCAACAACTCCGGTTTTCCTGTAATGAGTTCCAGTGGTAAAAACTACGGTTTTCCATTAAAAATTATTAACTTAAAAATGGAAGCTACGTAGCGAAGCAACTCCACGGCCAGGGGACAAAATATACGGGAAACATCCATGATTGGTTGGTTGATTTACTATGATGAGTCACAATTGGTTAAGATTACAGCAAAACATTACAGACAGGCCAATCAAAGGCAAGATAGGGCGGGTCATTGAACCAGGAAGGGAAATCACAACAGACATCCCATGTGAACAATGCTGTATAATAGACTGTATTTATATTATTCACATGTGAATAATTCTGTATAATAGACTGTATTTATATTATTCACATGTGAATAATGCTGTCTAATAGACTGTATTTATATTATTCCCATGTGAATAATGCTGTATAATAGACTGTATTTACATTATTCATGTGTGAATAATGCTGTATAATAGACTGTATTTATATTATTCACATGTGAATAATGCTGTATAATAGACTGTATTTATGTTATTCACATGTGAATAATGTTGTATAATAGTCTGTATTTATATTATTCACGTGTGAATAATGCTGTATAATAGACTGTATTTATATTATTCACATGTGAATAATGCTGTATAATAGACTGTATTTATGTTATTCACATGTGAATAATGCTGTATAATAGTCTGTATTTATATTATTCACATGTGAATAATGCTGTATAATAGTCTGTATTTATATTATTCACATAGGAATAATGCTGTATAATAGACTGTATTTACGTTATTCACGTGTGAATAATGCTGTATAATAGATTGTATTTATATTATTCACATGTGAATAATGCTGTATAATAGTCTGTATTTATATTATTCACATGTGAATAATGCTGTATAATAGTGTGTATTTATATTATTCACATATGAATAATGCTGTATAATAGACTGTATTTACGTTATTCACGTGTGAATAATGCTGTATAATAGATTGTATTTATATTATTCACACGTGAATAATGCTGTATAATAGACTGTATTTATATTATTCACATGTGAATAATGCTGTATAATAGACTGTATTTATCTTATACACATGTAAAAAATACGAGAAGAGGGAATATTCAAGCGGGCGATTTATACATTAAGAAATCTAGTGGAAGATGGCAGAGGGATTCTCTTCCCTAGATTTTTCTTTTAGCGATGTAGACGACGCCCAAGAAACCCACACTGCGTCTACTTGGTCTTGTCCCCCCACAAGGGCACCACCCTGGACCTGACTGGGGACCTTTTTCATCAAGTTCAAATCACATGCAAAATGGAATTAACCCTACCTAAATTATTAGTTTAAAAAAAAACATTTAATATAAAAAATGTCTTCAAATTTAATATAAAGTGGCCATAGTATGAATTTAAAAAATCCTATAACTTGTCTTAATTTCTTAAATATGATTATAAATCTTACACGTTTTCATCAGAGTGTAAAGTAGGGATTATCAGACAAAGCAAAAATATAACAATTACATTTATTACTAATCTAATTTGTATATAGGCCTGATCTGTCAGCCATTTAATATATGGATAACTCTTTTCTGCAATTTTTTCAAAATAAAACAACTGACATACAGTCTCACATTGGGCTTTAAATACCACATTGTGGCTTTTTGGGGCATATTTTTGTAGCGTATTGTAAATATTAAATCCCTGAGGACTTTTTTGTCTTGGCACTACTTAACTGGACTAAATTTATTTCCCAGTGTATAGAAGGGTTGCATACGACGTCACGTCCGTCTTTGTTCTTGGAGGCCTAATTGACACGCTGGTCAAGTAGCTCTAGCGTAGCATTAAAACAAGTGAGAGTGAGTGTCGAGTTTGAGCAGAAAATGTCATATTGCTGTTCTGTTCTTGGGTGTTCCAGTCGTTCAAATAGAGATATAGGAAAGAGGTCATAAAGTCAGACAAAAAATGAAAGTGCGTCGAAAGAAATGGCTCTTAAAAATATCACTTTCATCATCTTGTGGAGTACAATTGGACAATGCTCGTGTCTGCAGTGATCACTTTGTAAAATGTTTGTTTGAATATTTGATTTGTTTGAGAAACTTTCTGTGATGCAATCCAGTTTATTCTCTACTATATTGGTAGTGTTTGAGAGCAGAACTAAATGTAAAGAAAGGACAAGAGATGGCATTAGTTGTGTGTTCTTTTGTGGTTGCTATGCCTAAATATAACTAGAAGACCTGCTTGTGCAAATAAACTAACGTCATGTTAAGTCTTAGTAATAAATATTGTGATTGTTGCTCCAATCCACCGTATTTTCATTCTCCATTTTCATAACAGAAACTAAAACGTAGTAGTTGTTGTGCAGGAAAGACAAGTGTTTTATTCTACACGGATGACCACATTATAGCATCTTTGGTGATATTTGTTAGCGTCAATAAAATATCCTTCATAGTATTAATAAAGTAGATGAATAAATATTGTTATGGCTAGCAAACTTTGTTGAGCAACAGGGACATCTACAGCTAAATAATGAGACAAAATATCAACTTCACAGCATAAAAACAACTGTAGACATGAATTGTAGATGAGACTAATATTTGTAGAAGGAAATCAACTGCAAACAAACTCATCCTTTTTCTCATTGGCGTCACGATCACAGCAGCACTCGTTATGTC
>NC_084746.1:17908170-17938170 GCF_033978785.1 Entelurus aequoreus | reverse complement strand
AATTGTATTAATTTCTAATTATTTATATGAAAAAATATATATACGTTGTTTATTTAATTTTATGCATGCTAAAACAAATTCATGGGGAAACATTTTTTTTTATTAGTTTTTTTTTTAATCATGGGAAATGACTACTTTAACGTCATTAAAACATACATTTGGAAACTTCCCAATCGTATCAGTATCAGTATCAGGCAGAGTTGGAACGATGGACAGTCCCATCATAATGTGTTTATGACCATTTATTCCAAACATGAATGGAACTAATGCAGTCATTCATTTCTATTTGTTTATATAAAAGTTTTTTGTTTTTTTTAATTTAATTTGATGCATGTTTTGTGCTAAAACAAAAATAATGTGGAAAAAAAACTTTTTTTTGAAATAGCGGAACATAATTTTAACATGAACAAAACATTTGAAAAGGTTCCAATTGCGTTGTGTGTTCATGACTGCAGGTCATAATTTGTTCCTTGTCCGTCTCTTCCAGCGAGAGACTACGTGGACTTGGACCCGGCCGGCCGTAAAGGGCTGGCCATCACCACCATCAAGCAGGGAGCCGAGCCGCCCACCTTCACCGGCTGGTTCCATGCTTGGGACCCCAAGATGTGGGAGACGGATCCACTGGAGAGGATCCGTGCTCGTTTCTGAGCGCCAAACTCCTCGCTAACTTTGCACCTATTTAGCAGCTGTTGCCGTCATTCCCTTACCTCCAAATCCTTAAGTGCCAAAAGCTCAGCTTGCAGTCAGACTGAAGGCCGAGAGGGATCAGAGTGGTCTAGAAAAGGAGGCTTTTTTTAATGATTGGATCTTATAGTAGCTAATATTTCCTCCAACTCGGCTTCATGCTCACAATAATGGAAAGGAAGTAGGCAAGACGCTGCAGACAGCTTTTACTTCTGGAATGTGCTACTTGGGAGAAGTTGCATGCTGCATTTTCTTAGTTGTATATGCATGCACACATTTATCACCGTGTCCACGCTTTCAAATAAAACACCCGCAGCTCAAATGCGTGTCGTGCAAATGTTGACGTTTTGTGTACTTTATTATTGTGTGAATGCTCATATGGTTTTCTACACCAAAATTCATCTATTTATTCTTCTACTTCAACTTCTTCTTCTACCTTCCACATTTTTCACCCGATTCAAAGCGTTCCAACTTCAAAACGTTCAGCCTACTCGGGAATCGCGGGCTTTCCCTTGACAAATTCCAAAAATTCCCAGATTTCCGGGACATTTTTCCCATTTAAAATGAATTGGCCGTTTTTCAAACTCTCACCATTTCCAAAATTTTTTAACCGATTCAAACCATTCCACCTTCAACACATTGCACCGTCCTGGAAATTCAAACTGCCCTTTTTCCAAGTTTAAAAAAATTCCAGGATTTTTCAAAATTCCCGGTTTTCCAAAGCCCTATTTCCACCCTTTTTTCTGGCGACTACTCCTTCCACATTTTTTCAACCGTTTCACCAGCAAAAAAATTCCTCTTAATCAGGACAAAAAAGGAAGTTGTTTTTTGAACCGGAAAAATTCCCGGAATTCCGTAATGCCATTTCTCTACTCAACATGTTACTACTTCAACATTTCTCGACCGATTTGAAAAATTCCAACACCAACCGTTTCAACTCATTCAGAACATTCAAGTTTTTTTTTTTTTTTACCATTTTCCCAAAAAATTCCCGTTTTTTTTGGGAAATTTCCATTGAAATCAATGGGACATTCTTCAAAGTTCTTCAACTCCCACATTGTTCATCTGATTCAAACTGTTCCAACTTTAAAATGTTCACCCTGTTTGGGAATTGTGTGCTCTACTTCAACAATTCTAAAAAAAACCCCATTCAAAATTAATTGATTGCCTCATCCAGTTCACCTTCAATAAACCTGCTTCGATCATTATCTTTCATCTCACTCGTATTTTGTTAGGGAGTCCGAATTAACATTCAACATTTCTTAGCAACCTTCTTAAATAAATATCCGTTGTATTTCTCCCATCGATGCACTTCTAGACGTTCTGTTCTTTTTAATTTGTGACGCAAACAAAAAGTCTCCTTGAGACTGGCGCATGCGCGATACGAAGGGTCTCCTCTTCATGACAATTGTTGCTATGTTTTTATGGAATGGTGTAATAATAATAAATAAAAACTGATTAGATTGATATAGCGCTTTTCTAGACACTCAAAGCGCATCACAGAGAAGTGAGAACCCATCGTTTATTCACTCCAACCGTCACACCTGGTGGCGGTAACCATAGACATGTTATAATGGTACGCAGCATCGAGCGCTACTGCCTACTGGCGCTGACGAGACGCGGGGCCGCCATCTTGGAGTGGTGATCCGCTCCACTCAGTGCAATTCATTTGGCAGGAGCAATGAACTGTCAGCGCATTTAATTCATTTTACCTCACTGAATACCACTGATTTTCACGCGTTTTTTTGTCATACGTGTAGCTATGATAAAGGACACATGTTTTGGCGTGTTTTATTATTCATAGTTTGCTTAACAGTAATAGAATATTCTGATTATATCATATAAATGACCAGACGTCCGAGATCAAAACTGGGAATATAATCCCAGAGAAGGGGGGAAAAAATCGGTCAGCTATTTTTAAGTTGAAGAAACAATATGATTAGGTTATATATACATGCGTATATCCTACATAAACAGTGTATGAATACATTAGATATCTATATATCTTAGGGACCTATAGACTGTATCTCTGTTGCTGCAGCAGCAGAGAGTTCATTCTGTCTTGACTCTTAGTGACACTTGACACAAAATTGGGTTGGAAAGCTTGACTAAATTTAGACTTGTATAATACTGTATATGGGTGAGGGCGGACCTACGTCACTTCCGCCTACCAATCCCCTAGCAACCGGGAATTCGTTGAAAACAAACCAGCTCACAGCGAACACAGCATTGACAGAAAAAGCATTTAACGAGCGTTGTGGCTTGGAAGTCAGCGTTAAATCCTTCATTTACGCATTTTTACTTATTAGCATATCGTGTGAAAAAACGAAAATGTATTATTTGCGTCAGACTCGTCTCAGTGAACTTTAAAGCTTCTCAGGCTTAGCTTAGCTTGCTAGTTAGCTTAGCCTGCGCGCTACTAAGAAAGAGACGCGGAAGTTATCAACAACAAGATCAAGTGTTAGTGTATAAAATATTGAGAGATTTGAGGGCTACATGTATTGAATGGCAACATGAAAATTATAGCGTTTATTGGTTTTTAAAAACCCAACTGTTAAGTGCAAATTTAAACGAAACCGGTTTTCGAACATAGCTAGCTAGGCTATAGACTATATAGTATATTACTTACTTAACTTAATCCTCTTCTTCCTGGATGGGAAATAAGGCTTCAACGACTCGACGCCATTCATCTCGCTGCTGTGCTCGTCTCTGTGCCTCGCCCCATGTAAGCTTCATCTCTTTCAGCTCCCCTTCAACTGTTCTTCGCCAGGTGTTCTTTGGCCGCCCTGGCTTACGTTTTCCCAGTGGTGTCCATCTTAACGCTGCCTTTGGTATCCTCTCGTTGTCCGGTTTTCGAAAATAGCTAGCTAGGCTATATAGACTATATAGTATATACCGCATGTTATTTTTGTACAACAACAACTTCAGCTGTCGAACGTTATAAGGTACAAATTCAACAAGTACAACATTAGCACGGACGTATAGCCAAGTTGTGGTTAAGAAGGTGGATTTTTGTTCCTTATATTTACCAGAAAAGAAGTGATCCGAACACATGACCCGGGACTTTGGGGGACTCCAGTGAGAACCGTCCTCGTTTTCCCAGTGTAAAGCTGCGAGCCATTTGTCTCGTCTCTGTGGGCTTTTATCACGCTTTGGCAGAACAAAATACAACCTTTGTTTTCCCTGTTTCCAGTTGTGGTTAGCACAACCAAAAACAACACAGTTTTTCGGCATTTTGGAGGCAGAATGACGGGTTTAACCAGCGTAGGTCGACAGGTTAAAGAGTAATGGCAACGGTTTGTTTTCAACGCCAGTCTGGTTGCTATGGCTCGAAGAACCCGTATGTAGCTCAGTTGCCCGGATGTCGGCCCTCACCCATAGCCACTGTCCATCTGATTGTCTAGTTAGCTAACATATATTACCCCGAACCCCCCACACAATCTGGACTGTAGTCCTAACTTTTACCCCTGTTGGCTTTTACAATCTTTATCTTCATCATTTATTTCAACTTTATGTTATTCAAGTATGACATTTTTAAATGTAATTAATTTCATTGACAAGCAATTCTATTATGGTCAATCATACGCTTGTTTGCTAGCGGCTACGATTTCAGTACTATTGAAGATATTTGCTCCTTCTCAACTCTGTGGTAATATTCTTTTCACAAAATACAACCAATAGTACGTTAATGTTAAATCTTACTTGTGAAAAGTAATCACCCGATTCCTATTTTCAACAGTTCGCTCATTTGAGCAGGAAAACGCTGAACACCATCTTTGTTTTCTACCTGTCAACTGTCAGTTTAGGCTGCTCGCCGGCTCCTCATCGCCACTTCAAGATGGCGGCCGGATTTCTCGCGTCACAGCAGCCAATGCTGCGTCTACTTATAAGACGTCTATGGCGGTAACTACATTTGCTTCCGGGTTGTATACCGCGCGTTGAGACCGGCGCATGCGCGATACGAAGGGTCCTCTCCGGCCTCCAGAGTAAGAGTTCTGGTTTCCAATCGTCAGGTGTGTGGGTCCAATTTGGGATGAATGTGCATTTTTAATCGACAAATATGGCTGTGTGACGACCTCCTCCGCAGTTTGTGGCCACTGGCCATTCTGTTTTGGCAAATATCCGATACGTTCAAATAAATACACACTATCTTTTTTCTAAACACAAGCAGCGTCTATTTGGGGGCGGGCGCCTTATTTTTTGTTGTAAAAACAAGTTTTCTTAAATAAATCTCGGTTGTATTCCTCCCATTTATTCACTTCTAGACGTTCGGTTCTTGTACTTTGTGACGCAAATAAAAAGTCTCCTCTTCATGACAATTGTTGCTATGTTTTTATGGAATGGTATCTGCTTCCGGGTTGTATCCCGCGCCTTGAAACTGGCACATGCGCACACCCCCTCCCGAAATCCGGTTTCCAATCGCATAATCCAGGTGTGCGTCTATTTGAGGGCGGGCGGCTTACTTTTTGTTGTAAAAACAAGTCTAGGGACCACACATTTCGCCTATTTGGTGAAAAAGAAACAAAGCGATGAAATCTACGGCTCCCACACCTGTATCAGTCAACTATTTTAAGACGTGTAGTGAAGCCTGGGTTTGCTAATCTAGTTAGCTGTGGTACCATGTCCCAAAGTTTTCCACATATTACTGTCCTAACATTATAAAAGGACACGCCCCCTATTTTGTAAAGAAGGCAAACAGCGCCATCTGGTGGGGGTCTCCATTCCATGCCCGCTTGGAAGAATCAAGTGGAGTGACACACGCACTGAACATACAAGAGCGCCTTGGCGGAGGTACAGTGGCTGAGATTTGTTGTGAGTCATCAAGTGGAACTAAAGGTTCTGGAAATAGAAGCGACACAAGAGGGACGCTATGACAAGAATCCGTGACGTGCTGACCTGCCTCAGCGCACCACTGCGATGCACCGGCTGGCCACTAGGGGGACTCGGATCGACCCAAATACCTGGAGTGTCGATACCAAGGGTAGTATCAGGATTGGATTGATCTTTTTGTTCCAGGCCTCTTCTATGCTTATTATTACCATCATGTGTGTTTCTTATTTCATTAATATTGCAGTATTTATACAAGCATTATTATTACAAATATGTGTTTTTCTATTTTGTTGTTATTATAGTATTTATAGAAGTATGTTTATTACTACAAATATTTCTGTTTCTTATTTCATTAATATTGCAGTATGCCTGTTTATTATGTGTTTTAAATTTTGTTGTTATTGTAGTATTTATAGAAGTATGTTTATCACTACAAATATTTGTGTTTCTTATTTCATTAATATTTCCGTATCTATATATGCCTGTTTATTATGTGTTTTTCTATTTTGTTGTTATTGTAGTATGTTTATTATTACAAATATTTGTGTTTCTTATTTCATTAATATTGCCGTATCTATATATGCCTGTTTATTATGTGTTTTTCTATTTTGTTGTTATTGTAGTATGTTTATTATTACAAATATTTGTGTTTCTTATTTGATCAATGTTGCAGTATTTATACAAGCATATTTATTATAACTATGTGTTTTTCAATTTTAATAATATTGCAGTATTTATATGAGCATATTTATTATAAATATATGTGTTTTTAAATTTTAATAATATTGCATTATTTATATGAGCATATTTATTATAAATATATGTGTTTTTCTATTGTATTAATATTGCAGTATTTGTATAAGCATGTTTATTACAAATATATGCGTTTTTAAATGTTATTGATATTGCAGTATTTAGTATTGCAGTATGTTTATTATTACAATTATTTGTATATGGGGGGGAGGGGGTTTCATTGATATTGCTGTGCTTATTATTATTATTTTTTTTACATATATGTTTGTTGGTTTTTATTGATATTTATGCATTTATATTAGAATGTTTATTATTACAAATATCTGTGCCTTTATGTTATTGATATTGCTGCATTTATATGTATTTTTTATTATTATTTATTATTAAACACTGTTTGTCTATGTTATTGATAGTTTTGTATTTGTATGTTTATCATTAAAGATATATTTTTTATTTTATTGATATTTTTTTATTTCCTTAAGCATGTTTATCATTACAAATGTTTTATTTTATGTTATTTATATTGCAGTATTTTTAGAAGCGTGCTTATTATTAGAACTATTAGCGTTTTTATTTCATTGATATTGCTGAGTTTATATAAGTATGTTTATTATTGGCAGCACTAAATGGTCCCTAGTGTGTGAATGTGAGTGTGAATGTTGTCTATCTGTGTTGGCCCTGCGATGAGGTGGCGACTTGTCCAGGGTATACCCCGCCTTCCGCCCGAATGCAGCTGAGATAGGCTCCAGCACCTCCCGCGTCCCCGAAAGGGACAAGCGGTAGAAAATGGATGTATGGATGGATGGATATCTGTGTTTTTTAAATTTGATTGACATTGCTGTATTTGTGTAGGTATGTTTATTATTACAAATATTTGTGTCTTTATTTTATAGATATTACTGTATTTATATCAATATTGGTATTACTACAAATATCAATAGTTCTCGAGGTTATCGATAGCTTTGTGTTTATATACGTATTTTTATCGCTACAAATATCTGTTTTGTTCTATTGATATTTCTGTAGTTATACAAGTTTTTGGACACAGAAAAGCTTCAGGGACAAAAATTCGATGGATTTGATTGAGAGACATTTGCAGTTTTGAGTTGCTTTACTTATTTTTCACTATTTACTTTATTTTGGTAAAAAATTGTACATCATAAAAATTATTATTATATTTTGTCGGTATTGTAAAATTGTCTCGTAATGTGTAATCGTATTTATACAATGTTACATTCTGTATTCAAAAAATATTGGTTTGCCTGAAATCAGATTCTTTACATGATATCACTCAATCATTTAGTAATCTTAAAGGAATCCAAATAAAAAGTACCGCAATTGGCGATACAAAAACCATTGATCAACCAACTCCTTTGTGAACAATTTAACAATGTATAAACTAAATAATACAAGACTGGCACTTTGGTTTCTGTAGGTAACCCGTTCCGAAAGGGCATAAATCGTATCAAAACCAATTATTTTCCAACAGAAAAAACACAAATATATTTTCAAAATTAAACAAGAAAACACTAAAATTACAATCGAATGACGCTATTATAAACCCAAAATTACGACGCCATTGGTATCGATACAGTCGACACATGTATCGACTCACTCCCTGCTCAACCCGTTTCGAAAGGGCAGAAATTTGATCAAACCTATTTATTTTCCAACACAAAAACAGATATTTTCTAAAATCAAACAAGAAAACACTAAAATTACGATCCAATGGCGCTATTATAAACCCAATATTGGGACACCATTGGTAGCGCTGCAATTGACACTTGTATCGACTCATACCCTGCTCAACCCGTCCCAAAAGGGCAGAAATCGTATCAAAACCAATTATTTTCCAACAAAAAAACCCACATATTTTCTAAAATCAAACAAGAAAACACTAAAATTACAATCAAATGACGCTAATCTAAACCCAATAGTGCGACTCCATTGGTATCGATGCAATTGACACTTGTATCGACTCATTCCCCGCTCAACCCTTTCCGAAGGGGCAGAAATCGTATCAAAACCAATTATTTTCCAACAAAAAAAACACAGATATTTTCTCAAATTAAACAAGGAAACACTAAAATGACGATCAAATGAAGCTATTATAAACCCAATATTGCGACTCCATTGGTATTGATGCAATCTACAATTGTATCGACTCACTCCCTGCACAACCTGCCGAAAGGGCAGAAATCGTATCAAAACCAATTATTCTCCAACAAAAAGCCACATATATTTTCTAAAATTAAAAAAGGAAACACTAAAATTACGATCAAATGACGCTAGTATAAACCCAATATTGCGACTCCATTGGTATCGATGCAATTGACACTTGTATCGACTCACTCCCTGCACAACCTGTTCCGAAGGGGCAGAAATCGTATCAAAACCAATTATTTTCCAACAAAAAAACACAGATATTTTCTAAAATTATACAAGAAAACACTAAAATTACGATCAAATGACGCTATTATAAACCCAATATTCCGACGCCATTGGTATCAATGCAACCAACACTTGTATCGACTCACTCCCTGCTCAACCCGTTCCGAAAGAGCAGAAATTGTATCAAACCTAATTATTTTCCAACAAAAAAAACATAGATATTTTCTAAAATCAAACAAGAAAACTCTAAAATTACGATCAAATGACGCTACTATAAACCCAATATTGCGACTCCATTGGTATCGATTCAATCAACACTTGTATCGACTCACTCCCTGCTCAACCCCTCCCAAAAGGGCAGAAATCGTATCAAAACCAATTATGTTCCAACAAAAAAAAACACAAATATATTTTTAAAATTACACAAGAAAAAACTAAAATTACGATCAAATGACGCTATTACAAACCCAATATTGCGACGCCATTGGTATCGATGCAATTAACACTTGTATCAACTCACTCCCTGCTCAACCCGTTCGGAAAGGGCAGAAATCGTATCAAAACCAGTTATTTTCCAACAAAAAAACAAATATAAATTCTAAAATCAAACAAGAAAATACTAAAATGACGATCAAATGACACTATTATAAACCCAATATTGCGACACCATTGGTATCGATACAACTGACACTTGTATCGACTCACTCCCTGCTCAACCCGTCCCTAAGGGGCAGAAATCGTATCAAAACCAATTATTTTCCAACAAAAAAAAACACAAATATTTTTTTTAAATAAACAAAAAAACACTAAAGTTACGATCAAATTACGCTATTATAAACCCAATATTCCGACGCCATTGGTATCGATGCAACCAACACTTGTATCTACTCACTCCCTGCTCAACCCGTTCGGAAGGGGCAGAAATCGTATCAAAACCAGTTATTTTTCAACAAAAAAACTAATATAGATTCTAAAATCAAACAAGAAAACACTAAAATGACGATCAAATGACACTATTATAAACCCAATATTGCGACACCATTGGTATCGATACAACTGACACTTGTATCGACTCACTCCCTGCTCAACCCGTCCCGAAGGGGCAGAAATCGTATCAAAACCAATTATTTTCCAACAAAAAAAAAACACAAATATTTTTTTTTTAAATAAACAAGAAAACACTAAAATTACGATCAAATGATGCTATTATAAACCCAATATTCCGACGCCATTGGTATCGATGCAACCGACACTTGTATCTACTCACTACCTGCTCAACCCGTTCCGAAAGGGCAGAAATTGTACCAAACCTAATTATTTTCCAACAAAAAAACCACATATATTTTCTAAAATCAAACAAGAAAATACTAAAATTACGATCAAATGACGCTATTACAAACCCAATATTGCGAAGCCATTGGTATAGACACAACTGACACTCGTATCGACCCACGCCTTGCGCAACCCGTCCCGAAGGGGTAGAAATCGTATCAAAACCAACTAATTTTCAACAAAAAAACACAAATATTTACTAAAATTAAACAACAAAACAGTCAAATTACGATCAAATGATGCTATTATAAACCCAATATTGCGACGCCATTGGTATCGATTCAATCAACACTTGTATCGACTCACTTCCTGCTCAACCTGTCCCAAAAGGGCAGAAATCGTATCAAAACCAATTATGTTCCAACAAAAAAAACACAAATATATTTTTAAAATTAAACAATAAAAGACTAAAATTACGATCAAATGACACTATTATAAACCCAACATTACGACGCCATTGGTATCGATGTAATTGACACTTGTATCGACTCACTCCCTGCTCAACCCATTCCGAAAGGGCAGAAATTGTATCAAAACCAATTATTTTCCAACAAAAAACCACATATATTTTCTAAAATTAAACAAGGAAACACTAAAATTACGATCAAATGACGCTATTATAAACCCAATATTGCGACACTATTGGTATCGATACAACTGACACTTGTATCGACTCACTCCCTGCTCAACCCGTCCCGAAAGGGCAGAAATCGTATCAAAACCAATTATTTTCCAACAAAAAAAACACAAATATTTTTTAAAAATTAAACAAGAAAACACTAAAATTACGATCAAATGACGCTTTTATAAACTCAATATTGCGACGCCATTGGTATCGATGCAACCGACACTTGTATCGACTCACGCCCTGCACAACCCGTCCCTAAGGGGCAGAAATCGTATCAAAACCAATTATTTTCCAACAAAAAAAAAACACAAATATTTTTTTTAAATAAACAAGAAAACACTAAAGTTACGATCAAATTACGCTATTATAAACCCAATATTCCGACGCCATTGGTATCGATGCAACCAACACTTGTATCTACTCACTCCCTGCTCAACCCGTTCGGAAGGGGCAGAAATCGTATCAAAACCAGTTATTTTTCAACAAAAAAACTAATATAGATTCTAAAATCAAAAAAGAAAACACTAAAATGACGATCAAATGACACTATTATAAACCCAATATTGCGACACCATTGGTATCGATACAACTGACACTTGTATCGACTCACTCCCTGCTCAACCCGTCCCGAAGGGGCAGAAATCGTATCTACACCAATTATTTTCCAACAAAAAAAAAACACAAATATTTTTTTTTTAAATAAACAAGAAAACACTAAAATTACGATCAAATGATGCTATTATAAACCCAATATTCCGACGCCATTGGTATCGATGCAACCGACACTTGTATCTACTCACTACCTGCTCAACCCGTTCCGAAAGGGCAGAAATTGTACCAAACCTAATTATTTTCCAACAAAAAAACCACATATATTTTCTAAAATCAAACAAGAAAATACTAAAATTACGATCAAATGACGCTATTACAAACCCAATATTGCGAAGCCATTGGTATAGACACAACTGACACTCGTATCGACCCACGCCTTGCGCAACCCGTCCCGAAGGGGTAGAAATCGTATCAAAACCAACTAATTTTCAACAAAAAAACACAAATATTTACTAAAATTAAACAACAAAACAGTAAAATTACGATCAAATGATGCTATTATAAACCCAATATTGCGACGCCATTGGTATCGATTCAATCAACACTTGTATCGACTCACTTCCTGCTCAACCTGTCCCAAAAGGGCAGAAATCGTATCAAAACCAGTTATTTTCCAACAAAAAAACAAATATAAATTCTAAAATCAAACAAGAAAATACTAAAATGACGATCAAATGACACTATTATAAACCCAATATTGCGACACCATTGGTATCGATACAACTGACACTTGTATCGACTCACTCCCTGCTCAACCTGTCCCTAAGGGGCAGAAATCGTATCAAAACCAATTATTTTCCAACAAAAAAAAACACAAATATTTTTTTTAAATAAACAAGAAAACACTAAAGTTACGATCAAATTACGCTATTATAAACCCAATATTCCGACGCCATTGGTATCGATGCAACCAACACTTGTATCTACTCACTACCTGCTCAACCCGTTCGGAAGGGGCAGAAATCGTATCAAAACCAGTTATTTTTCAACAAAAAAACTAATATAGATTCTAAAATCAAACAAGAAAACACTAAAATGACAATCAAATGACACTATTATAAACCCAATATTGCAACACCATTGGTATCGATACAACTGACACTTGTATCGACTCACTCCCTGCTCAACCCGTCCCGAAGGGGCAGAAATCGTATCAAAACCAATTATTTTCCAACAAAAAAAAAACACAAATATTTTTTTTTTAAATAAACAAGAAAACACTAAAATTACGATCAAATGATGCTATTATAAACCCAATATTCCGACGCCATTGGTATCGATGCAACCGACACTTGTATCTACTCACTACCTGCTCAACCCGTTCCGAAAGGGCAGAAATTGTACCAAACCTAATTATTTTCCAACAAAAAAACCACATATATTTTCTAAAATCAAACAAGAAAATACTAAAATTACGATCAAATGACGCTATTACAAACCCAATATTGCGAAGCCATTGGTATAGACACAACTGACACTCGTATCGACCCACGCCTTGCGCAACCCGTCCCGAAGGGGTAGAAATCGTATCAAAACCAACTAATTTTCAACAAAAAAACACAAATATTTACTAAAATTAAACAACAAAACAGTCAAATTACGATCAAATGATGCTATTATAAACCCAATATTGCGACGCCATTGGTATCGATTCAATCAACACTTGTATCGACTCACTTCCTGCTCAACCTGTCCCAAAAGGGCAGAAATCGTATCAAAACCAATTATGTTCCAACAAAAAAAACACAAATATATTTTTAAAATTAAACAATAAAAGACTAAAATTACGATCAAATGACACTATTATAAACCCAACATTACGACGCCATTGGTATCGATGTAATTGACACTTGTATCGACTCACTCCCTGCTCAACCCATTCCGAAAGGGCAGAAATTGTATCAAAACCAATTATTTTCCAACAAAAAACCACATATATTTTCTAAAATTAAACAAGGAAACACTAAAATTACGATCAAATGAGGCTATTATAAACCCAATATTGCGACACTATTGGTATCGATACAACTGACACTTGTATCGACTCACTCCCTGCTCAACCCGTCCCGAAAGGGCAGAAATCGTATCAAAACCAATTATTTTCCAACAAAAAAAACACAAATATTTTTTAAAAATTAAACAAGAAAACACTAAAATTACGATCAAATGACGCTTTTATAAACTCAATATTGCGACGCCATTGGTATCGATGCAACCGACACTTGTATCGACTCACGCCCTGCACAACCCGTCCCTAAGGGGCAGAAATCGTATCAAAACCAATTATTTTCCAACAAAAAAACACAAATATTTGCTAAAATTAAACAAGAAAACACTAAAATTACGCTCAAATGACGCTATTATAAACCCAATATTGCGACACCATTGGTATCGATGTAGTTGACACTTGTATTGACTCCCTGCTCAACCCGTCCCAAGAGGGCAGAAATCGTATCAAAACCAATTATGTTCCAACAAAAAAAACAAAATTTTATTTTTTTATTAAACAAGAAAACACAAAAATTAAGATCAAATGACGCTATTATAAACCCAATATTGCGACACCATTGGTATCGATGCAATTGACACTCGTATCGACTCACTCCCTGCTCAACCCGTTCCGAAGGGGCAGAAATCGTATCAAAACCAATTATTTTCCAACAAAAAAAAACACAAATATTTTTTTTGAATTAAACAAGAAAACACTAAAATTACGATCAAATGACGCTATTATAAACTCAACATTGCGACACCATTGGTATCGATGCAATTGACACTTGTATCTACTCACTCCCTGCTCAACCCGTTCCGAAATGGCAGAAATTGTATCAAACCTAATTATTTTCCAACAAAAAAAATCCCCGGATATTTTCTAAAATCAAACAAGAAAACACTAAAATGACGATCAAATGACGCTATTATAAACCCAATATTGCGACTCCATTGGTATCGATGCAACTGACACTTGTATCGACTCACTCCCTGCACAACCTGTTCCGAAAGGGCAGAAATCGTATCAAAACCAATTATTTTCCAACAAAAAAAACACATATTTTCTAAAATCAAACAAGGAGACACTAAAATTACGATCAAATGACGCTATTATATTGCGACACAATTGGTATCGACACAACCGACACTTGTATCGACCCAATCCCTGCTCAACCCGTTCCGAAAGGGCAGAAATCGTATCAAAACCAATTATTTCCAACAAAAAACACAGTTGTTTCTACAATTAAACAAGAACACACAAAAATTATCCGAGGTCGGGTCGCGGGGGCAGCAACCTAAGCAGGGAAGCCCAGACTTCCCTCTCTCCAGCCACTTCGTCCAGCTCTTCCCGGAGGATCCCGAGGCGTTCCCAGGCCAGCCGGGAGACATAGTCTTCCCAACGTGTCCTGGGTCTTCCCCGTGGCCTCCTACCGGTCGGACGTGCCCTAAACACCTCCCTAGGGAGGCGTTCGGGTGGCATCCTGACTAGATGCCCGAACCACCTCATCTGGCTCCTCAATTATTTTCCAACAAAAAAAAACACAAATATATTTTTTAAATTAAACAAGAAAACACAAAAATTACGATCAAATGACGCTATTATAAACTCAATATTGCGACGCCATTGGTATCGATGCAACCTACACCTGTATCTACTCACTCCCTGCTCAACCCGTTCCGAAAGGGCAGAAATTGTATCAAACCTAATTGTTTTCCAACAAAAAAACACATATATTTTCTAAAATCCAACAAGAAAACACTAAAATGACGATCAAATGACGCTATTATAAACGCAATATTGCGACACAATTGGTATCGACACTTGTATCGACCCAATCCCTGCTCAACCCGTTCCGAAAGGGCAGAAATCGTATCAAAACCAATTATTTCCAACAAAAAAACCACAGATGTTTCTACAATCAAACAAGAAAACACAAAAATTACGATCAAATGACGCTATTATAAACACAATATTGCGACACCATTGGTATCAATGCAATCGACACTTGTTTCGACTCACTCGCTGCTCAACCCGCACCGAAAAGGCAGAAATCGTATCAAAACCAATTATTTTCCAACAAAAAAACCCACAAATATTTTCTAAAATTAAACAACAAAACATAAAAATCACTATTAAATGACGCTATTAATACACCAAATATTGCGACACCATTGGTATTGATACAATCAACACTTGTATCGACTCACTCCCTGCTCAACCCGAAGGGCAGCAATCGTATCAAAACCAATAATGTTTCAACTAAAAAAAACACAAGTATCTTTTTAAAATTAAACAAGAAAAGACTAAAATTACGATCAAATGACGCTATTATAAACCCAATATTGCGACGCCATTGGTATTGATGCAATTGACACTTGTATCGACTCACTCCCTGCTCAACCCGTTCCGAAAGCACAGAAATCGTATCAAAACCAAATATTTTCCAACAAAAAAACCACACATTTTTTCCTAAAATTAAACAAGAAAACACTACAATGACGATCAATAGACGCTATTGTAAACCCCTATATTGCGACACCATTGGTATCGGTGCAATCGACACTTGTATAGACTCACTCCTTGCTCAACTCTCTCTCTTCTGCTTAAGGATAAATCCGAGCTCTGTTCGGTCACGTGACCCAAGTGATTTTTTTTTTCTTTTCCCTCCTTGCGAGTTGAAAGGCGGGAGGGGGAGTGGGGGGCACGACTTCTTCTTCCTTCCCTGTTCGCGGATGCGGCGACTTGTCCTATTTTCATCCACATTGTTGTCTTTTTTTTTCATCCACATTGTTTTTTTCTCTCCCCCCCATCCACGTTGTTGTGTTCGCCCTCAGCCAGCGGCACCATGGCGGGAGCCATCATCGAAAACATGAGCACCAAAAAGTTGGTGATAGTGGGAGTGATCCTGCTTTTGTTCCAGGCGTTTGCCTTCATGGTGGGCGGCTTGATCGGTGAGTTTACTGCGCTCACTTTTTAGCCTTGTCGGTGTTCGCCGTGTGTCGAATGCTAACTTTTCCACTTCTCCACATGCCTCCATACTGACTTAAAAGTCGTCTTTTTGTTCTTTTGACTACATTTTGACGCCTTGAAACCTTCACTTTGACTCCTCCGGCGTATACTTTTTGTCAAGGTGTTTCTGGTCTAAACCTCCATACTTACCGCCTCCATCTTTAAAAACCAGCCTAGTTTTCACTGGTTCCGTCCAAAAGTCTCTACTGGCGTCCCCCCTCCTCCAAACACACATTTTTGCTGCAAATTCCTAAAAACATGAGTGTTCCTGTTGTATGGAGGACCTTGGACAACATAAAACCCTTTGGCAGATCCTTACATGGACATTTTAACTTTGGGGGTCCAATCTTGTGGTTTACAGAACTGAGGGGTTCATCAAGGCACCCCCTTCAGTCCTCTGCTTTTTTGCTGGTTGCTATTTTTTCTCGTAAAATGAGTTACAGCGTCTTACTTTTTCCAGCCTAATTCCAAACTGGACTACATTAATTTTTGTCCTCAAAATTCTACATACAATACAATACAAAAGATTTATGTAATTTCTAATAAATCACATGTACAAATATATGTCAATATAAATAATACATTAATTAATGATGAAAAAACATAAGACTGAGAGAAGCAGTATAAATAACGTAGAAAATAACAATTAAAACATGATCAGTAAAAAGCATGATTAAAAAGGTGTGTCTCTAAAAAAATATCAACGGTCTCTGCAGTCCTATTTGGGTCATGCCACTCCAAAAATTAACAAGAACTTAATTATTAGACAAAATATTACAAACATACAGTACAGGCCAAAAGTTCCAAAACATGTTTTCAGTTGTTTCATAACTCCATTCCTTCATAGTTTTGATGCCTTCGGTGACAATCTAGAAGGTAAATAGTCATGAAAATAACGAAAACGCATTGAATGAGGAGAACTTTGAATGAACACGTGGAGTTTTGAAACAACTGAAAAGATGTTTTATATTCTATTTTCTTGAAAATAGCCACCCTTTGCTCTGATTACTTTTTCGCACACTCTTGGGATTCTCTTGATGAGCTTCAGGAGGTAGTCACCTGAAATGGCTTTCACTTCACAGGTGTCATAGTTTTGATGCCTTCAGTGACAATCTACAATGTAAATCGTCATGAAGATAAAGAACATGCATTCAAATGAGGTGTGTCCAAACTATATATATATACCTATATATAGAGTACAGGCCAAAAGTTTGGACACACCTTCTCATTGAATGGGTTTTCTTTATTTTCATGACTATTTACATTGTAGATTGTCACTGAAGGCATCAAAACTATGAATGAACACATGTGGAGTTATGTACTTAACAAAAAAAGGTGAAATAACTGAAAACATGTTTTATATTATATTTTTTTCAAAATAGCCACCCTTTGCTCTGATTACTTTTTCGCACACTCTTGGCATTCTCTCGATGAGCTTTAAGAGGTAGTCACCTGAAATGGTTTTCACTTCACAGGTGTCATAGTTTTGATGCCATCAGTGACAAGCTACAATGTAAATAGTCATGAAGATAAAGAACACACATTGAAGTGACAAGGTGTGTCCAAACTTTATATATACATATATATATATATACACAGGCCAAAGGTTTGGACACACCTTCTCATCCAATGTGTTTTCTTTATTTTTATGACTATTTACATTGTAGATTGTCACTAAAGGCATCAACACTATGAATGAACACATGAGGAGTTATGTACTTAACAAAAAAAGGTGAAACAACTGAAAACATGTTTTATATTCTCGTTTCTTCAAAATAACCTCCATTTGCTCTGATTACTTTTTCGCACACTCTTGGCATTCTCTCGATGAGCTTCAAGAGGTAGTCACCTCAAATGGTTTTCACTTCACAGGTGTGCTTGAAGCTCATCAGGAGAATGCCAAGAGTGTGCAAAGCAGTAATCAGAGCAAAGGTTGGCTATTTTGAAGAAACTAGAATATAAAACATGTTTTCAGTTATTTCACCTTTTTTTGTTAAGTACATAATTCCACATGTGTTCATTCATAGTTTTGATGCTTTCAGTGACAATCTACAATGTCCAATAGTCATGAAAATAAAGAAAATGCTTTGAATGAGAAGGTGTGTCCAAACTTTTGGCCTGCACTATAAGTATTCAGACCCTTTACTCAATAATTGATGCACCTTTGGCAGAAATTCCAGCCTCAAGTATTTTTGGACACGATGCCACAAACTTGGCACACCTATCTTTGGGCACTTTCTCTCATTCCTCTTTGCAGCACCTCTCAAGCTCCATCAGATTGGATGGGAAGGTTTTCATCCAGGATGTCTCTGTACATTGCTGCATTCATCTTAGTCTAGTCAGGGAGGGGACCAAGACCATGGTCACGCTGTCAGAGCTACAGCATTCCTCTGTGGAGAGAGGAGATCCTTCCAGAAGGACAATCCACCAATCAGTGGCCAGACGGAAGCCATTTCTTAGTCAAAAGTTTGCTGAAGTGCACCTGAGAGACTCTCAGACCATGAGAAACTGATTAGACAAAGATTGAAGTCTTTGGTGTGAATGTTTGGAGGTAACCTTCTGGACTCATCACCAGGCCAATACCATCCCTACAGTGAAGCATGGTGGTGGTGGCAGCATCATGCTGTGGGGATGAGTTTTAGTGTCAGGAATTGGGAAACTAGTCAGGATAGAGGGAAAGATGAATGCAGCAATATACAGAGACATCCTGGATGAAAACCAACGCCTCCCCTCCAAGCTGATGGAGCTTAAAGGCCTACTGAAAGCCACTACTACCGACCACGCAGTCTGATAGTTTATATATCAATGATGAAATCTTAACATTGCAACACATGCCAATACGGCCGGGTTAACTTATAAAGTGCAAATTTAAATTTCCCGGGGAACTTCCGGTTCAAAACGCCTTTGGAGGATGACGTATGCGCGTGACGTCGCGACGTCCACGGAAGTGTTTGGACCCTTTTGGACACAATACACAGAGCTCTGTTTTCTTCGACAAAATTCCACAGTATTCTGGACATCTGTGTTGGTGAATCTTTTGCAATTTGTTTAATGAACAATGGAGGCTGCAAAGAAGAACGTTGTAGGTGGGATCGGTGTATGCGGCTGGCTGTAGCAACACAACAAGGAGGACTTTGTTGGATAGCAGACGCGCCAGCGGCGAACTCACCTTGACTTCCTACGTCTCCGGGCCACCGACCGCATCGTCGATCGCTGGAACGCAGTTGAGCACGGGTGTTGATGAGCAGAGGAGGGCTAGCTGGCGTAGGTGGAGCGCTAATGTTTTTATCATAGCTCTGACGAGGTCCCGTTGTTAAGATAGCGTCGTTAGCAACAGCATTGCTAGGCTTCGACAGGCGTCGAATACACATTAACCGTGTATTTACATGTCCAGTGTTTGGTTCTGTGTCTTCTGATAGTAGTATTGTTGATCTTCTGTCTATCCTTCCAGTCAGGGATTTATTTATTTTGTTTCTATCTGCATTTGAGACAGATGCTATCACGTTAGCTCATGCTAAAGAGCTTCGTCGATGTATTGTCGTGGAGATAAAAGTCACTGTTAATGTCCATTTCGCCTTCTCGACTCTCATTTTCAAGAGGATATAGTATCCGAGGTGGTTTAAAATACAAATTTGTGATCCACAATAGAAAAAGGAGAGAGTGTGGATTCCAATGAGCCAGCTTGTACCTAAGTTACGGTCAGAGCGAAAAAAGATATCCCTTGAACTGCATTCTAGTCCGTCACTCTAACTTTCCTCATCCACGAATCTTTCATCCTCGCTCAAATTAATGGGGTAATCGTCACTTTCTCGCTCCTAATATCTCTCGCTCCATTGTAAACAACGGGGAATTGTGAGCAGCACTACTGTTTGTGACGTCACGCTACTTCCGGTAGGGGCAAGGTTTTTTTTATCAGCGAGCAAAAGTTGCGAACTTTATCGTCGATTTTCTCTACTAAGTCCTTTCAGCAAAAATATGGCAATATTGCGAAATGATCAAGTATGACACATAGAATGGATCTGCTATTCCCGTTTAAATAAAAAATAAAAAATTCAGTAGGCCTTTAAGAGGTGCTGCAAAGAGGAAGGGTTGAAAGTGCCCAAAGATAGGTGTGCCAATATTTGTCCAGTAGTCATGTCTGAGTGTTGGCGCGAGGATGACGTCATAGGAGGTGGCATGTGACGTGAGTAGGTGTTGACAAACAAAAATGGACAACAACAACAAAAAATTTTGAAAAACAAAGGCAGAAGTAGCAGTGAACTCAACATTTAAAATGTTGCTTACTGGACTTTTTTTTGACAATGTCTTGACAAAGAAGAAAATGTTTCCTCTTGTTAATTCAAGGTAAAGTGTTGGTGGCACTTTATGTAAATAAGATGTGAATGTATTGGCCATTTATTGTTGTTTACTTGCTTGTTTTCATCATAGTTAATTTATACATAATTCCTTCAAATTATGATTCGAATTGTTGTTAAAACAAATCGTTACTCCCCTAAGGTTGTGTTTTTAAACCAAGTGATCGCTCCTTTCGTGGGAAAGTAATAACTGCCGGCGTCCAGAATAGCAACAATCAAGGCCATTTCAACTAAGAGTGGAAATGTTCCACAAAGTCAAGAAATTGCAATAATAGGTGGGTAGCAATAACGTGACCTAGAAGCACTTCTTTCTGGCTTTCAGGCGGTGGTCTAAGTCCTATTAGACTAGTGTTCATTTACCTGCATCAGTGCAGATTTAGGTTTATTGTGAAAGGTTTAGAGGCAAATATAGAAGTGATCATAAAATAATAGTTAAAATGGGATGGAGTGGATTTATACATCCTTAGGAAGAATATATTTTTAAAAGATTTAAAGCCTTTATCATCACCAAACTGCTACCTCACTTAATTTGACACTAACAATGATTTTGAGAAGAAAAGATTAGAGGCACATCATGTCTTTACATCTGAGGGGTCCGCAAATGAAACATTAATGGGTGAAAGACAGAGTTGGACTTATTGGTGCATCGCGAAGTAACGTATTTGATTGACATAACGAGTGCTGCTGTGATCAGGACGCTAAAGAGAAAAAGGATGAGTTTGTTTGCAGTTGATTTCCTGCTACAAATATTAGTCTCATCTACAATTCATGTCTGCAGTTGTTTTTATGCTGTGAAGTTGATATGTTGTCTCATTATTTAGCTGTAGATGTCCCTGTTGTTCAGCAATGTTTGCTAGCGATATGAAGATTCAGTAAATGCTGTTGAGATTTATTCATCTACTTTACTAATACTATGAAGGATATTTTCTTGATGCTAACAAATATCACCAACGGCGCTATGTTGTGGTCATCCGTATAGAATAAAACACTTGTCTTTCCTGCACAACAACAACTAAGTTTAGTTTCTGTTTTGAAAATGGACAAAGCAAATACGGTTAATTGGACCAACAATCACAATATTTATTACTAGGACTTAACATGACGTTAGTTTATTTGCACAAGCAGGTCTTCTAGTTATATTTAGGCGTAGCAACCACAAAAGAACACAAACTAATGCCATCTTTTGTCCTTTCTTTACGTTTAGTTCTGCTCTCAAACACTACTAATATAGCAGAGAATAAACTGGATTGCATCACAGAAAGTTTCTCAAACAAATCAAATGTTCAAACAAACATTTTACAAAGTGATCACTGCAGACACGAGCATGGTCCGATTGTATTCCACAAGATGATGAAAGTGATATTTTTAACTTTATTACCTTTTATAAACCACTTCTTTTGGGACTCTGTGGAAGATCTTTCCTATCTCTCTATTTGACCGACTGGAACACCCAAGAACAGACCAGCAATACGACATTTTCTGCTCAAACTCTACACTCACTCTCACTTGTTTCAATGCTATGCTCAAGCTGCTCGACCATCAATGAAATGAATGAATGAAACCACAAAGAAGAAAAACGGACATGACGTCATGTGCAACCCTTTTATACACTGGGAAATAATTTTAGTCCAGTTAAATAGTGCCAGGACAAAAAAGTCCTCAGGAATTTAATATTTAGAATACGCTTTAAAAATGTGCCCCAAAAAGCCGCAATGTGGTATTTAAAGCCCAATGTGGCGAGGGATGACTGTGTATGTCAGTTGTTTTATTTTGAAAAAATTCCATGAAACAAGTTATCCATATGTTAAAGGCCTACTGAAACCCACTACTACCGACCACGCAGTCTGATAGTTTATATATCAATGATGAAATCTTAACATTGCAACAAATGCCAATACGGCCAGGTTATATTAGTAAAGTGCAATGTTAAATTTCCCGCAAAATATTCTGCTGAAAACGTCTCTGTATGATGATGTTTGCGCGTGACGTCACGGATTGTGCGGACATTTTGGGACACCATTGTGGCCAGCTATTAAGTCGTCTGTTTTCATCGCAAAATTCCACAGTATTCTGGACATCTGTTTTGGTGAATCTTTTTCAATTTGTTTAATGAACAATGAAGACAGCAAAGAAGAAAGCTGTAGGTGGGAAGCAGTGTATTAGCGGCCGGCTGGACTCTTACCAGGAGGACTTTGAGTTGGATAGAAGACGCGCTACCGTGAGTACGCAGCTTTGGCTTCCAAACATTTGATCGCTTGCCCGTACGTGCGTGCTGCTATGTGCATGTCACGTACGTAACTTTGGGGAAATATATGTGCTGTATGAACTTTACGTAGGTGAACGGTACTTTGGGCTGTGGGATTGAGTGTGTTGTGCGGGTGTTTGAGTTGTATTGGTGGGTTATATGGACGGGAGGGGGGAGGTGTTTGTTATGTGGATTAATTTGTGGCATATTAAATATAAGCCTGGTTGTGCTGTGGCTAATAGAGTATATATATGTCTTGTGTTTATTTACTATTGTAGTCATTCCCAGCTGAATATCAGGTCCCACCCGCCTCTCACAGCATCTTCCCTATCTGAATCGCTTCCACTGCCCTCTAATCCTTCACTCTCACTTTCCTCATCCACAAATCTTTCACCCTCGCTCAAATTAATGGGGTAATCGTCACTTTCTCGGTCCGAATCGCTCTCGCTGCTGGTGGCCATGATTGTAAACATTGTGCAGATGTGAGGCGCTCCACAACCGGTGACGTCACGCTACTTCCGGTACAGGCAAGGCTTTTTTATCAGCGACCAAAAGTTGAGAACTTTATCGTCGATGTTCTCTACTAAATCGTTTCAGCAAAAATATGGCAATATCGCGGAATGATCAAGTATGACACATCGAATGGACCTGCTATCCTCGTTTAAATAAGAACATTTCATTTCAGTAGGCCTTTAAATGGCTGACAGATTAGATTAGTAATAAATGTAATTTATCTCCATCTCTTCTCCTTTCTTTACGTTTAGTTCTGCTCTCAAACACTACTAATATAGTAGAGAATAAACTGGATTGCATCACAGAAAGTTTCTCAAACAAATCAAATGTTCAAACAAACATTTTGCAAAGTGATCACTGCAGACACAAGCATGGTTCGATTGTATTCCACAAGATGACAAAAGTGATATTTTTGAAATACAAACAGATTCATTGGGTACAGATGATGAAATAATATTTTTAAGAGACTTTTCTTTCGTCGCACTTTAGCTTTTTTCTTGAACTTCATTACCTTTACTAACCACTTCTTTCAGGACTCTCTTAATAAGGTATTTCCTATCCCTCTATTTGAACGATTGAAACACCCAAGAACAGAACAGCAATACGACATTTTCTGCTCAGACTCTCACTTGTTTTAATGCTACGCTCAAGCTGCTCGACCATCGTGTCATTTAAACCGAAGAAGGAAGACGGACGTACACAACCCAGTATATAGTTGATGGGAAAGGCGGTAGCACAAACAGTGCTAGTCCAGTGGGGCCCAGGAGAAAGGCCGAGTGCTTGGCGTTCTTGTCCGCTCGCTGACAAATTAGCTCGTTGGGTTCCTCTGCGGCCGTGTAAGTACGCCCTAAGATGGTTTTAATGAAGCCAAATTCCTTTGTGTTTGCCTGGTGGCCCAGGCGTAGTGGGGCCAATGAAGTAGAAAGGGTGCCCCCTACCCTTGTTTCCCAACAAACCCGGGAGCGTAGCATGGGGTCGGCCGGCTGCAGCGACGGCCATTATTCTGGACACTCTGTGGGGGCACTGAAGCACCAGACCCTTGAATGCAGGGAGGATTCAGATAACTGGATTGGACTCAGTTTGGTGTCATTGTGTCCTTTTGTTGAAGACAACCCTAAGCATACTAGAAACTAGGGACGCTCCAATCAGGGTTTTATGAAGCCGATACCGATCATCCATGAGTGAGATCGGCTGATATCAATGCAGATCATATGATTAGCTGCAAATGTTTCTAGAGATGTCCGATAATGGCTTTTTTGCCGATATTCCGATATTGTCCAACTCTTAATTACGGATTCTGATATCAACCGATACCGATATATACAGTTGTGGAATTAACACATTGAGTTTGAGTTTGAGTTTATTTCGAACATGCAAGCATACAACATGATACATCACAATTTCCAGTTTCTTTTCAACATGTTCGAAAAGGAGTAGGAAGAAGCAGAGCTTATTTAATCCTACCCCTTTTCTTTACATAACAGTTGCAAAACTTTTTGTTCACTTCCTGTTCACAATTTTTTCACAATAAACTCCATAAGTAATCACAATAAAAATAAATAAATAAATAATAGTAAGAATTTAATAATAATAATTGGTGAAGTAAGTCATATTTCATATGATGAGATAAGTAAGATTACTTTAAGAATGAATGAATGGATGGATGAAATAAATTGAGAATGTTTGTCATGGTTCTTCTTCTTTTTACTTTGTAAACACTTTAAGTTTGAAGAGTTTCTTGAAGTGTATCATATTAGTACATTGTTTGATTGCTTTGCTTAATCCATTCCATAATTTAATTCCACATACTGATATACTGAAGGTCTTAAGTGTTGTACGTGCAAACAAATGTTTTAAATTACGTTTTTCTCTAAGATTATATTTCTCCTCTTTTTTTGAGAAGAATTGTTGTATATTCTTGGGTAGCAGGTTATAGTTTGCTTTGTGCATAATTTTAGCTGTTTGCAAATTCACTATGTCGTGGAATTTCAGTATTTTTGATTCAATAAATAAAGGGTTTGTATGTTCTCTATATCCAACATTATGTATTATTCTAACTGATCTTTTTTGTAACACCGTTAATGAATGAAGTGTACTTTTGTAATTATTTCCCCATATTTCTACACAGTAGCTCAGATATGGTAACACTAGTGAGCAGTAGAGAATATGAAGGGATTTTTGGTCTAGAACATGTTTTGCTTTATTCATTATTGACGTGTTTCTTGCAACTTTATGTTGTATATTTTTTACTTGAGATTTCCAGTTCAATTTATCAATCATTATACCTAGAAATTTGGTTTCGTTTACTCTTTCAATTTCTATTCCGTCTATTTGTATTTGTGTTTGACTTTCTCTTCTACTGTTACCAAATAGCATTATTTTAGTTTTACTAAGATTCAACGATAGTCTGTTTTTGTCAAACCATCTTTTTAATTTGTTAATTTCTTCTGTTATTATTTGTATTATCTCCTGTGTGTTCTCTCCTGAACAAAACGCTGTTGTATCATCCGCAAATAATACTAACTTTAAATCTTTTGTAACTTTACAAATGTCATTTATATAGAGATTGAATAATTTAGGTCCTAGTATTGATCCCTGAGGTACACCACAGGATATATTTAGCGTTGTAGACGTGTGTTCGCCTAGCTTCACGTATTGTTTCCTGTTCGTTAGATAACTTCTTATCCAGTTTAAGACTAACCCTCTGATGCCATATCGTTCTAGTTTTTTTATTAAAATATTGTGATTAATTGTGTCAAATGCTTTAGTTAGATCCATAAAAACCGCTGCCGCACATTTTTTACTATCTATTGCATTGGTAATTTCTTCTGTAATTTCAATTAAAGCCATTGAAGTTGAAACATTAGCTCTGTATCCATATTGGTTCTCTTCGAGTATTCTATTTTTATTCATGAAACTTTCTAATCTGTTATTGAACAGTTTTTCAATGATTTTAGAAAATTGTGGAAGTAGAGAAACAGGTCTATAATTTGTAAATTGATGTTTGTCTCCAGTCTTATAAATTGGTGCAACTTTAGCTATTTTCATTTTGTTTGGAAATGTACCTGTTTGAAATGATAGGTTACTAATATACATTAATGGTCCTGAGATCTCTTCAATAACCTTTTTTATCGTTTCCATATCAATTCCGTTACAATCAGTTGAAGTCTTAGATTTACATTTTTTCACGATTGTAACTATTTCCTCCTGTGTCACATTACTGAGGAACCTGGAGTTGGGATTTTGCTCTATGGTATCATTATAGTCCTCAATTGGAACTGGGTCTGGAATCCTTTCTTCCAATTTTGGTCCAATATCTACAAAATAATTATTATGCCTAATTTTGTTGTGATGCCCCGCTGGATGCATTAAACAATGTAACTAGGTTTTCCAAAATAAATAAACTAAAGTTATGGAAAAAAATGCCAACATGGCACTGCCATATTTATTATTGAAGTCACAAAGTGCATTATTACTTTTTTAACATGCCTCAAAACAGCAGCTTGGAATTCATTACCTTTACTATACCGAGCTATACCGGGTGGTATAGCTCGGTTGGTAGAGCGGCCGTGCCAGCAACTTGAGGGTTGCAGGTTCGATCCCCGCTTCCGCCATCCTAGTCACTGCAGTTGTGTCCTTGGGCAAGACACTTTACCCACCTGCTCCCAGTGCCACCCACACTGGTTTGAATGTAACTTAGATATTGGGTTTCACTATGTAAAGCGCTTTGAGTCACTTGAGAAAAAGCGCTATATAAATGTAATTCACTTCACTAATTCACTACTAACCACTTCTTTCAGGACTCTCTTAAAAAGGTATTTCCTATCCTAGGTTGTGGTGGGCGGGGTATTGGGGTAGGGGGTAGCGGGGGGTGTATATTGTAGCGTCCCGGAAGAGTTAGTGCTGCAGGGGGTTCTGGGTATTTGTTATGTTGTGTTTATGTTGTGTTACGGTGCGGATGTTCTCCCCAATCCGCTGTTGTAATTTTTAATGTAAAGTAGCGTACAGGTCTAACTTCTGTTTGTCAGTAGACTCGCTGTGGAAGTGCTAAAAACTACCGGTGCAATAAAGATGACGGGGAGAAGACGTCTTCAAAGTGGAGCCATGTAAATAGGAAATACGGCGCATCCTGAAGCGACTGTCGGAAAGCAGCTTGAAGATGGTCTGTAAAACAAAATCTATGCAACATTTTGACCAAAGAACCACCATTACATGTTATATAGAACACAAGGAAGTGCTATAAATGTAGAAAACATATTTATAATATGACCCCTTTAATCGCCTTTTGTATGAAAATACACCTGAATAGACCGCTCATCGGCAGTGCACCTTTATAATCCGGTGCGCCCTATGGTCTGAAAAATACAGTAGTGTCAGTCAGAGGGGATCGGCATTAAAACACATAAATCGGAAATGGCCGATCGCATGCTTTTTCACGAAAATAAAATGAAAGTAGTGGGACATCCAGCCATTGAACCTACCCAAACTGAATAGAAATATAATTTTATTTTTTTTACTTGACAACATTAATTTTTTGTCCATGTCTCTACATGGTCACCATTTACAATTTCTCAATTTTTTTGTATTTCATGTAGCTGAGCTGTGGATTATTTAAATTATACCTATTTATTTTTACTTAACCCTTTGTGTGCTGTGGGACCCGTTTTCATTTTTTTTTAAAAGAAAAATTATACAATTAATTCATTTTTCAAACTGAGACTCACTGACTTTGGCTCATTTTCTGTGAAGAACATATTTAATGACCACACACCATACACCCCCTACACATTTATATTACATATAAGATGTCTGCATCCACTGAACCTGGGGCTAATAGAAGTGTGGAAATTGATGTTCTGTGTACCACACACACACACACACAGCAGGCCTAGACAGGAGGAGGACAGAGTGTAGGTACACAGAACATCAGAGGGTCAAATGTGCGAGAAAATGAGAGCAGACAGTGTTGACAAACAATGTTGCAACGTTGTGTGGGAACCGCAGGTGCAGAAACACAAAAGAAGAATCCCCGTGGGATGCAGAAACTGGCAGATAAATTTTCCGTGCAACGTTCATATTGTTGTTAGTCAGCCAGCGTTTGTGGGTCTGATGGACCCTTAGACTTAGACAAACTTTAATGACCCACAAGGGAAATTGTTCAAACCCGTTGCGTTTTGTGACTTTTAATGCCTCACAATCAAACACTTTTATGTTAAAATACTGAACAGATGTTTATTGGGATAAGGTTAACATCTGTTCAGTATTTTAACATAAAAGTGTTTGATTGTGAGGCATTAAAAGCCACAAAATGCAACGGGTCCATCAGACCCACAAACGCTGGCTGAGTAACAACAATATGAACATTACACAAGGGTTAAATTGATTATATTGGAGGCTTTCTTTTGCTTAATACGTTTAATTGCAATACCGTCGACTAGGCTGTGTGCGGTTTTGTGTCGGCAGTAAGACTGGAAGCAAACAATCGTCCTTCACGTGCTAAAACAGCAGTATGAATGACGACACGTTTACTGCATACATGCTGAACATTTGTTGATTGGACCGATCCCTGTTTTTCTGGCCTCAACATGCTTGTTTTCAGTTCCAGACACGCTTTCTTTGAGTAGTCTTAGAAGTAGTGATTACCGTCTTCTAGAACGTGTCACTAATCTTTCCCATGAGCTGAATCTGAAAAGTCTGGGCTTTGATGTGCAGCACCTCCACGAGGGGCTACTTTCCTGAATCACCTTTGACAGTGATTACAGCTCAGGGAGAAGTCTTGGATACATCACTACTAAAGGGTGATAGTGTTCCTCGTTCTCACAGATCTGCCTGACTAGAACTACGACTGTCATTCCAAAGCACCTGCATATACTAGGACGTATAAAGTGTCCTCCCACAATACGCTGCTTTAGTTAACATTTCCTCCTAACGCCCCTTAAAACACCTCATACTCACCTGACCTGCCAGAGAATAAGAAGGCCCAGCAGGAGGGATCCGTGTTGCCAACTTGACAACCATGTCGCTATATCGCGTATTGATACTCCATTAGATACCGTATTTTCCGAACCATAGGGCGCACCGGATTATAAGGTGCACTGCCGATGAGCGGGTCGAGTCAGGTTTATTTTCATACAAAAGGCACACCAGATTATAGGGCGCATTAAAGGGGTCATGTTATTATTATTTTTTTCTAAATGGAAAACACTTCCTTGTGGTCTACATTAGGTGTGTGGGGAAAAAATCGATTCAAATTCAAATCTCCATTCTCACGTTGTATGATTCAGTATCGATTCTCATTTTTCAAAAATCGATTTTCTTCCCCCGCTCCCGGCAATGTGTATGTGCCTTCTGGGCTACCGTAGGTATTGCGCAATAAGCAGCGTGGCTACCTGGTGGCTAGCTACTAAGGGGAGTGTAGTGTTGTTGTGTTGTCGCTAAAATGCAGGTAGAAGAAAAAGAAACGGAGCAGCCTAAAGAAGAAATACAACCGCCTCCGCAGACTTTGAAAGCAAACGTTTGGAGACACTTTGGATTTTACCGTGGCAAGAAAGGGCTTGACATGACTCATGCAATTTGCAGACTTTGCAACGCTAATGTTAAGTATTTTGGGAATACTTCAAATCCCCGCGCTCACTTGGACAGACACCACCCAGAG
>NC_084746.1:17810670-17905670 GCF_033978785.1 Entelurus aequoreus | reverse complement strand
CAGGGCTGTGTCAATATGATGTCTTTATATAATTTGCATAATCGCCAAATATGCCTATATATTCTTTAAAAAGGCTTAAAAAATGCTATATTTAAAAACAAATCTGGGTTATTATTAATTAGTATTAACATGTTTTTTCTTATATCATTTGGCCATATTTTTTTTTTATTGTTGCTGTTTATTTTTTTATTTTTTCTAAATTGTTTTTGTCCTGTCCAGCTACTCAGACAAATCATATTGTTGATGTAGATGCCCATATCGGCTGTACAGATTTACTTTACAAAAGAGAACTGTGGGATACTTGTCTTGTTGCCTTACTTGTATTTGACTTTATTAAATGGATTTACAGTATATTATTATTTGGCGCAGGAGGGGATAGAAAGAGGAAAAAAAGAAGACAGAGGGGGAAATTGTGGGGACAAGAGAGGTATAAGACAAAGAGACAACAATAACAACCACAACAGAACAGCATCAGCAAATACGAAATGTACAAATATGATAGTAAAAGTGATAGCAGAGAAGCAGTTAGTGAAGTAAATATTACTAACACAGAAATGACAATGAACATTACTATACTACAAATGGAGCAATACAAATACCAATAGCAAAAGCACTATTGATATTGAATAATAACAATGATTACCTCTATTATCAACAATACAATTGTTTCAAATGCAACAATGCATATATGTAATGATAACTTGAGTTACAAAAGAAAGCAGATAAATGGAGGGGAAGAAAGAGAAGCAAACTGTATTAACCTTGTAGATCGTTATAGTAACAATAGGTTAAGCTTTGCCAGCTTTGGTTATTTTATTACTACAACGTAACACAGGGTGTATTTCATACATCTCCGGTTTATTTATTTACATATTATTCTGCCCTCCCCAAATGTTGGAATTTAGTTTACTAAATTTGTACATTTTTAAATAAGAGATGAGAACAGCTGGAGTTTGTTTGATAGTCTCGACACTAAAATGAGGCAGATAAAAGAAAGTACACTAATATAATAATATGAAGTTCACATACATGTAGGAATCATTTTAAGTCAACAAGCATTACAATTATACAGGATGAAGGTTGGCTCCATTGCTGCTAGCTTAATGCTAACGTACAATGGACTAGGTCATTTACAGGCTAACAGAAATTAGCAGAGCAAACTTGTACAAACCTTTATCAAATACGGTTTTAATGCAGGCCTGGGCAATTATTTTGACCCGGGGGCCAAAATTTAGAGAAAAAAATTTGTCTGGGGGCCGATCTGGGAGTCTATTTTTAGGAACACTAATACAAAACCTCACAATAATGTCTGATTGAATGCTAAAAACGTTATGACATACCTTAAAAACGGAATGGAATTTTATTTTTTTTTACTAATGAGACACCCAGAATGTACATGTAAGTAAAAAATGTGGGATTTACAATATTAACTATGAACGATAAAACACTGAATATTGACAACATATGAACGTCACACACTCTCTCAATCGACATATTTTAAAATCCGATATATCAGACATATATCTAAGCTTTAGAACTTTGTTGTAAAAATCTCCTTCCACGTCTGTCCCTGACACCCGCATTTCAGGCTGGCCGCTCTGGAATCACTCTGTGGAAACGCTCCCCACCTACACTGCTTGGTACCTTGTCTGAGCTGCTGTGACTTGGATTACCATAGTAACTAGTATATCATGCAAAAGCGCAGATTTCAACCATTGAAAAACTTTGTATAGTTCAAGACTTTCGGTCATTTGAAAGCAGTTTCCATCTGCTGTGTGGTCTTCTGTCCTCTGTTGTCCTCTGTTTTTTTTAAAATAAATTTTGATGTCTATTTTACTTTTTTAATTGGTTTTACCCTTTAAAATCGTTTTTAATCATATTTATTTTTTATATTGTTTTTATATTGGTTTTCTATTCATTTATCTTTTGTTTTTATTCAGTCATTGGTGTAGCATAATATTGTTTTTAATATTGTTTTTAATATTGTTTTTAACATGGCTGTGCAGGACTTTGGAAACATTCTTGTTGTGTAAATGTGCTATATCAATGAAGTAGATTGGATTGGATTGGATTAAAGATCTAAAAAAAATATTTGGGAATGTCTGGCAGGCCAGATTGAAAAACTTAATTTGTCCAGGTCTGTTTTAATGGAACGAAATTGACATTAAACAGCAAGTGTGTTTCTATTTACAGGCATGTATTCACCAAACTCAGTAGAAAAAGTACGGACCGCTAACTTTGTACTCCTCAATCAGACTCATGCAGCACACTCGACACTGTGTGTGCATGATGACTAACTATGGAAGCTTGTTGCTGAAACCTCAAACTCTTAATTAAAAATTTTTTTTAGTTGTTTAGTAGAACATCATTGCAGGAGATGAAATCACCTATATCACCTGGAAGATTGTCACTTACTGTATCGCGAAATCTTAAAAAAAACGTTTCCTTGTGGTGGCTCGCCACAAGTAAATGAATATATGGACTTGAGTAAAACCTGACTGTTCTTCATAGTTACCACGATAATCACCAATCTTTTAGCTCGATCGCAAATAACAATTTTTTTTGTCTCACCAGCTCCCAGTCCCACCACGGCAGTCCACTACCTGGCCACCAAATGTGTGGACACAGTCAAACACCGCCAGGAAACCAAGTGGTTCATGCCATGGGGTCCCAACCAATGCGATAAGATTCGGACCTTTGATGAAGCCATGGCCAAGAGGATTGAGGCCAACAACATTGTGTTCGCTGTCCACATTCCTCTACCTAACAAGGAGATGAGTCCCTGGTTTCAGTTCATGCTGGTCATCTTGCAGTTTGACATCGCCTTCAAGATGTACAACCAGATAGGTGAGAGACACCACTCCTTTCAATACCATGACATCCACAGTCTGTTTTCTTCTGGAATGACAATATTACCCTCAATTCTGTTTTTTTTTTTGGCTTCACAATCTCACAGCCAATATTTGCAGTGGCTCAATGAGGCTGAACTGGTCCTTGAAAAAATCACATCCTTTGTCACTTCCCATCCTTCACATGATAAATTGAAAATTAAAGCCATACATGTCCTGGAAATAAACACATGTCTTATATAACCTCACTTCTGCGCTCGGTCCATCACGGTGAGTGCTGGAGGAACCCACCGGAATGTGTTTTTCAGGTGACTGGATTCCTTTTACGTTCAAACTGAGCAAACTGTGATGGATGATCTGCGGCTTGTTATCTAGTGACATAGACCTTAGGGGGCTTGGGACACGATTGACAGGTGTAAAGACACAGGTAAGGTAATGCGGACCTGTTTTAGAGCGTTTTACACCTCGAAGCAATGAAAGGCCTCTGTGTCTATTCTTATTACCCAGGTCAGATCTGGCATGCTTAACCACATGAGTCACACTAAACTAAAGGCATGTTTACCCAAGAACAAGGTGGTTAAAACTGGAGGTTTAGTTTCTTTGCATTTTATGAAACGTACCATCTACGTTAGTGCTATCCAACTGGCAAGCTCAGTTAAAAAAACTTGAAAGAGACTTCATCTTTTCAGCAGATTCCTAAAAGCACTAGAGTCCTGTCGTATAGAGGATCTTTGACTAGCTTTTTAGCAGTAGGTCCATAAAAACAGCAGAGCTGTCTGTTTTCCAAATTTAGTAACACCAACAAAATCAGTATTAGACAAAAATCAGATGTCCACTGCAGAGGATGCTGGTTCTGAGGAATATACAAAATAAGAAAAATAGAGAAATCCGGCCTCTGCCTTCGGTCTTTAGCTTTCTGGAAATGTGGCCCTCAAAACAATTAAGCTGAATAGCCGTGATCTACGGACTGCAATGTTGTCAAGGCAAGCTCTGTAATTTCTGCGTGTTCCTCTGTGTGTAAAATACACTCGCCAGGGATGATGTTAATTCTGTGTTGTTGGTGACAAATAGAAAAATTAAGTTGTCGTTCTGTAAGGCAAAACTGTTGTCTTTTTTACGAGTTAAGTCAAGTCAAGACACCCGCCTGTGGGTGTTTATTAACGGCAGAGCTCGAGACATTCAGCAGCCGTTCGGCAGCCATTGCGTATCTCGAATTGCATGACGTGGGATGTATACAGAGTACTGGTATTTTTTGGTACCGGTTGCTAATTAGGTTGGGTCATCAGGACCGTAAAGATTCTGGACTAATGACACTGCTATCTGTATTTTTTCCTCCCGCTGACCGACGTAATTATGACACGTTGTCTCATTCAGTTAAGCTTTCAGGGTTTCCCACACATTAATTTATTTGTGGCGGCCCGTCACAAAAGAATTACGTCCACCACAAATTAAAAAAAAAACAAAAAAACAAAAAAAATAAAAATTAAAAAAAAAAAAAGTTTTTTTTTTTTGTCTTCTCCAGCTTCTCAGGCAAAGCATATAGTTGATGTAGATGCCCATATCGGCTGTTCAAATTTACTTTACAAAAGAGAAGTGTAGGATACTTCTATTGTTGCCTTATTTGTATTTGACTTTATTAAATGTATTTATATTAGAAACACAACATGTGTATATAACAAAGGGTGCAAAGTCTGCAGGCAGTAGGAAACACATGGTTAAGTTTAGGGAGTAAAACTGATGGCAGTCTAAAGTTCAAGATTTTTGGAGCTCTTTGTTCAGTGGATCAGATGTTTGATGAAGCTCTGTGTCTATCTACCACCACTACTGTTTTCTGTTTATTTGTTACTGACTGTGGCAGGACACCTCTGCCTCTGTTTCACTTTATGTTGCTGGTAAATAATATGGTTGTAGTAGTAGGCTAAAGTTAAATTATTTAGTATGCACTAATTAAAGGGGCAGAGCTTTGAGACATTTTAGCTTTTATATTTTATAAGATATATTTTTTGTAAGAACCACAATTAATAAATATATTTCAGTGAATAACTTATTGTTCAAATCTGTATATAAATATGTACATAAAGTGTTGTAATTATATTGTAAAATGGATGGATGGATGGATGGATGGATGTTTAAAACAAAACTGTTATTATTAATTAGTAAGTATTAATTTTTTTAAACCTTTTTAGAGAAAATCTAATCATTGTAGTAAATTATGCAAATTACTTGATGATGTCATGATGACCACGCCCATAGCCACGCCCCCACCGCCACAGGTATCTTGGCAGTTTATGGGAAACACTGGCTTTGAATAATGACAAATAAGGAAGCAACACCAAACAAAAGTATAACTTATTTCCTCCTCAAAAGTTCCTCAGTCACGCATGCTGTTAGTTTGAAGTGAATGCACTTTACTCACGACGAGTCACAACAGCGTTTTATTAACCGTCCTCTTAGTGATCCATTAATACATAGGCCAATGTAAATCCACTCCAAAAAGTCAAAAACTGAGGTAATATAATAATCCATAAAGGTGATTAGAAGCAATATAGCATCCACTGTGTCTGACAGGTCTCTGGTTGCTGTCTGGCGTCACTCGAGTGCGTTTGCATGTCAATAAGACATCTTGCTTAAGTATGTTTCAGTTTGTTCTGTCTCTTGACTACAAACTAGACGATGAGCATTACACTTGCTCACTGAGACTTTTTATTTGTACAATACACACTACACACACAAACACACACACATTGGTAGCGCAAAACTCAAATGGCTTCGGTCCATCACTCAAATATTCCTATTGTTACAAAATACAGAACATGCTAATTCATTGTATTGATTCATATAATGTATTTTGTATGATGTATCATGTAGAAGGTACACTATATTGCCAAAAGTATTTGGCCACCTGCCTTGACTCACATATGAACTTAATGTGACATCCCATGGAATTGTCCAAAATGTTTTGGTATCCTGGAGCATTCAAAGTTCCTTTCACTGGAACTAAGGGGCCAAGCCCAACTCCTGGAAAAACAATCCCACACCATGATTCCTCCTCCACCAAATTTCATACTCCGCACAATGCAGTCCGAAATGTAGCGTTCTCCTGGCAACCTCCAAACCCAGACTGGTCCATGAGATTGCCAGATGGAAAAGCGTGATTCATCAGTCCAGAGAAGGTGTCTCCACTGCTTTAGAGTCCAGTGGCGACGTGCGTTACACCACTGCATCCCACGCTTTGCATTGGACTTGATGTATGGCTTAGATGCAGTGGCTCGGCCATGGAAACCCATTCCATGAAGCTCTCTGCGTACTGTACGTGGGCTAATTGGAAGGTCACAGGAAGTTTGGAGCTCTGTAGATAGATAGATAGATAGATAGATAGATAGATAGATAGTAGAGATGCGCGGATAGGCAATTATTTAATCCGCAACCGCATCACAAAAGTCGTCATCCACCCGCCATCCACCGGAACTAACATTTTATCAAAACCACAACCGCCCGCCACCCGCCACCCACCCGTTGTTATATATCTAATATAGACGATGCAAGGCATTCCTGTTAAAGAAAGGAGACTGATCCAATGCAGCAGAGGCATTCAATGCGTGCCACGCATTAATATCTCTTGGCCACGCATTAGAGGCTAAGAGATATTAATGCGTGATAATATTATTTATCATTATTATAATATTATTGTCATTTCCATTAAGAAAGTGTTGACTATTATTGTTATTTTTTTCCCTGGTCTTTAGTATTCCCTTTTTTAGTTTGTCGCGTACCACGTTTGCAGCCGGCATTGCCATCTTTTTATTTTTTTCTTCTTCTGCTGTTGTGTTGTGTTGTGGTGTGCTGTGTCACGGCAAATTTCTTCCCCCTACAACCCCCCCCCCCCCCCCCCATTTACTTCCGTGGTCATGTTTCCTCTTACGTCATTGACAGCGATCGATAGCACTTCGGCTTTGACTGCCCGTCGCTGGAAGGATACTTCGTCTTTGACAGCTGCTGGAATCTGAAGAAATCGATTATTGTTTTTTTTTGTACAGGCGCGAAACAGGACAGTCGCGTGCGGGTTAAGGACCCCCGGCAACTTTGTGACTTTATTGGATGCAGCCCCAGAAGTAAATGGGGGGGAGGCTTTTGTAGGGGGGAAGAAATTTGGCGTGACAGCTGCAGCAGTGCCTGATGAATAATTGCCTGTTTCAAAGAGTGCTGCTCGTTTTTCGTATGTGGGTAACAACATTTAACTATGTATTTTTTTTTTCTGAATTGGTTCAACTGCCACCCGCCCGGAACTATTTAAAATCTATTTTTTTCGTCATGCATCCGCCCGACCCGCGGATTATCCGCGGACTCCGCAGTTGTGTCCACAAACCGCGCATCTCTAATAGATAGATAGTACTTTATTGATTCCTTCAGGAGAGTTCCCTCAGGAAAATTAAAATTCCAGCAGCAGTGTAGAGAATTGAGATCGAATTTAAAAAGTAAAAAGTAAATAATGGGGGTATAAATGGAAACAAAATAGAAACATATTACAATAGAATAAAAATAAAAAGCAAGAAAGCAACAATGAGAATAAAAATATAACAGTATAATAAGAATATAACAAGAGAAACTAGGCAGTAGTGACCATGTTATGAAAAATAATTGCACTGTTATTGTTTTGCATCCCCTGTCATTCTAGTACCCCCCCCCCTACTGTAGCAACTGACTGTGCAGAAAGTCTTTGCACTATGCGCTTCAGCATCCCCTGACCCCTCTCTGTCAGTTTACGTGGCCTACCACTTGAAATTTCACGACTGGATTTTTTGCACATATAGCATCCTATGACAGTTCCATGCTGGAAATCACTGAGAGCGTCCCATTCTTTCACAAATGTTTGTAGAAACAGTCTCCATGCCTAAGTGCTTGATTTCAAGTGATTAGGTCACCTGATTCTCATAATTTGGATAGTTGGCCAAATACTTTTGGCAATATAGTGTATGTTCTCTGCACATGCATGCCATATATTAATATTATTTCCATCTGAGTGTAATTGTAATGAATAGACACAGTGATGGATCTGTGTGGTCTTTACCAGAAGATGACATAAGTGCATTTCACCTTGCACTGCAAACATACCGTATTTTCCGGACCATAGGGTGCACCGGATTATAAGGCGCACTGCCGATGAATGGTCTATTTTTGATCTTCTTTCATATATACGGCGCACTGGATTATAGGGCGCATTAAAGGAGTCATATTTATTTATTTATTTTCTAAATGTAAAAGACTTCCTTGTGGTCTACATAACATGTAATGGTGGTTCTTTCGTCAAAATGTTGCATAGATTACGTTTTACAGATCATCTTCAAGCCGCTTTCTGACAGTCGCTTCAGGATGCGCCGTTTTGTGGGCGGTCTTATTTACGTGGCTCACCTTCGGCAGCGTCTTCTCCCCGTCATCTTTGTTGTAGCGGTGTAGCGTGCAAGGACGGGAGTGGAAGAAGTGTCAAAAGATGGAGCTAACTGTTTTAATGACATTCAGACTTTACTTCAATCAATAACGGAGCAGCATCTCCTCATCCGTGGCTCAATAATGCAACATCAACGCCGTAAATGTGTCCCGTGAACAACCGTCCGACCGGGTTAAGGTTAGCCTCTAATAACTAAAGTTCCGTGGGTGAATTATGTAAACCCACTACAGTTTTTTAGCGCTTTGATAGCTACTTTACTGACAGATATAAGTAAAAACTTTACGCTACTTTATATTAGAAATGGCAACAGCGGAAGATGAATGCCAAATAAGAAGGTAGAGAGAAAGAAGAAGCTTATGACTACGTGGCACGGACTACAAAGGCGGACCCGCGCACATTTTCAGAACTTATGCAGATCCCAAATACACATCAGCGGGTACCAGAAGGTCAGAAAAGTTGGTTTGCGAAACAAAACGGCAGGTAACATGTCTGCTAATAAGGGCTGTTTTGCGGTCCTTATATACGCACCATAATAATACTCGTATGTTTAATGCGCCGACAATCCATCAAGCGGTTCGGCTTCATAGCTTACCGAAGTCGTACTAAAAACATTTTGACAGATTTTTGAGTGCCGTGTGTAATCTTCTTTATTTTCAATGGAACACTTAAAGTTTTGGTGTGGTTTACTGCCATCATATTGCAGTCTACATGTACATTATATCTTATGTATGACTGCCATCTACTGGTCACACTTATCATTACACCATGTACCAAATAAAATAGCTTCGAGGTCAGTAAGCACAACCAGAATTATGCTGTACAAGAGGCGCACCGGGTTATAAGGCGTACTGTTGATTTTTGAGAAAATGAAAGGATTTTAAAGGCCTACTGAAACCCACTACTACCGACCACGCAGTCTGATAGTTTATATATCAATGATGAAATCTTAACATTGCAACACATGCCAATACGGCCTTATAAAGTGCAATTTTAAATTTCCCGCGAAACTTCCGGTTGAAAACGTCTATGTATGATGACGTATGCGCGTGACGTCAATCATTGAAACGGAAGTATTCGGACACATTGTATCCAATACAAAAAGCTCTGTTTTCATCGCAAAATTCCACAGTATTCTGGACATCTGTGTTGGTGAATCTTTTGCAATTTGTTTAATGAACAATGAAGACTGCAAAGAAGAAAGCTGTAGGTGGGATCGGTGTATTAGCGGCTGGCTGCAGCAACACAACCAGGAGGACTTTGACTTGGATAGCAGACGCGCTATCCGACGCTAGCCGCCGACCGCATCGATGATCGGGTGAAGTCCTTCGTCGATCGCTGGTACGCAGGTGAGCACGGGTGTTGATGAGCAGATGAGGGCTGGCTGGCGTAGGTGGATAGCTAATGTTTTTAGAATAGCTCTGTGAGGTCCCGTAGCTAAGTTAGCTTCAATGGCGTCGTTAGTAACAGCATTGTTAAGCTTCGCCAGGCTGGAAAGCATTAACCGTGTAGTTACAGGTCCATGGTTTAATAGTATTGTTGATTTTCCGTCTATCCTTCCAGTCAGGGGTTTATTGCTTTTGTTTCTATCTGCATTTAAGCACAATGTTATCACGTTAGCTCCGTAGCTAAAGTGCTTCGCCGATGTATTGTCGTGGAGATAAAAGTCACTGTGAATGTCCATTTCGCGTTCTCGGCTCTCATTTTCAAGAGGATATAGTATCCGAGGTGGTTTAAAATACAAATCCGTGATCCACAATAGAAAAAGGAGAAAGTGTGGAATCCAATGAGCCCTTTGACCTAAGTTACGGTCAGAGCGAAAAAAGATACGTCCTGCACTGCACTCTAGTCCTTCACTCTCACGTTCCTCATCCACAAATCTTTCATCCTCGCTCAAATTAATGGGGTAATCGTCGCTTTCTCGGTCCGAATCGCTCTCGCTGCTGGTGTAAACAATGGGGAAATGTGAGGAGCCCTTCAACCTGCGACGTCACGCTACTTCCAGTACAGGCAAGGCTTTTTTTATCAGCGACCAAAAGTTGCGAACTTTATCGTCGATGTTCTCTACTAAATCCTTTCAGCAAAAATATGGCAATATCGCGAAATGATCAAGTATGACACATAGAATGGATCTGCTATCCCCGTTTGAATAAAAAAAAATTCATTTCAGTAGGCATTTAAGTGCGTCTTATAGTCCGAAAAATACGGTAGTTTTAGTCATTTCAAAATGAAACCGATTAGTCAGTTATTAAGCGAATTGTCCTATTTTCTATTATTGATTTATAATTGCTCTTAAACCAAGCAAAAATGTTATCCAATTACTTGATTAATCAAGGGAATTTTCAGTAGAATCACTAAAATATTCGAATGCTGCAGCCCTAGCATGAGGTGATAACTTGTCTCTGTAGCGCCTGAAAATGTCCTGGAAAATCATTTCAGGGAAAGAGTAGGAACCCTGAAAAAGCCTGAAGATGCTGTCATTTGCATACTTTGCCGACATCACGCACACACCAACTGCTAGGGTTATATCCTTAAGCCGATTTTCTACTTTGCATGTTTGAGCTAAGAATATGAGCCATAGAAGGATTGTGTCTCCGTTGGGTACACTCAATCTATACTTGAGTGGAGAATTTCAGAAACGCAGTCTTTCAGTATTTACACTGTCTTTTCTGATTCTTTAAAGGAGCCCTAATATGCAAAACCGTTTCTTACCTGATGGTACCTCTTTTTGTGTATTTGGGATACCCATAAGCAACGTTCCCTCCAAGGTGCACACTGCTCACGCATCCTCTGCACACGGCAAATCTATGCCACGCACAAAATCAAATAAAAAAATAAGCGCATAACAAATTTCAATGTAAGTGACGACAAGCGGCCACAACAGAGAAAACAGTTTTCGTCATCACTGTTCAATTATTGTAACGTCTGTCGAGACGCTTTAAGGAAGACATCAATTCCATCGATCACTTTATTGAGCAAAACGTTTTAATGTCGACCATAAACACATGACCAAAAATATTGGTAAAACATTTCTATCTCGCAAAACTGGTCATTTTCTGCCGTACAAACCAGACCAAAACCTACTTTGTCAACTGTCATACCAACAGCACCCGCTCGCTCTTTCTTACTTGCACATATGGCATTTAGCAAGTGATACATTTACAGCCACACAAAAAGTGGGACAACTCCAACACCACACATCCATCCATTTCTACCGCTTGTCCCGTTCGGGGTCGCGGGGGTGCTGGAGCCTATCTCAGCACCACACATAATTTGTAATTCAAGGTCGTTGCACTATGATTTACCAATCAAATGTGTGCTTATTCTAGTGTCATTTATTGAGAATCTTAACTTATAAATATTAATCATGAAATGCTGTTATTATATTAAATAAATACTAATAAAAATATATATTTTACAAACAGAAAGTTACAGGATTGTACACATGAGCCCATGCTTACATCTCATTGTGCAACATGTGAATATTTTAATGGGATCTAAATGTGATATCTGAAGGGTGTACACATTATTAGCAGGACACCTACCCAGACATACAATACTAGTCCACAGCTCATGAATAACAATATTTTTTCTAATTGTCATTGTAAGTGGGCCAAAACACTTATTAAAAAATAATGTCATGGAAATGACTGCTGTCATTTGATTATAATAATAAAACATTTAAAATGTTATTAAGTCAGGTGTGGGACAGGTGTGCTGCAGGTATGGCCACAGAGTGAGCGTCTGATGTTGCTTACATGAATGCTCAAGGAGTTTTTGCGTTTGCTCACACACATGAAAAATTAGAGGGAACATTGCAGATAAGTCCTGAAAATTTGAACTAAACCATGGAGGCATGGTGTGGATATTTTTAAACTCATCTTGCCTTCTTACAAACTTGTCAAACGTTTGATATTTGAGACTTCAGTGATATATTTTGCCTTAGTTACGTCAGCGGATAACTCCATATATGGTAGAGCTTTACCCGAAGAGCTTTGTGCGAGCCTGCTATGTTAGCGTGTTTTAAAGCACCTTTTGCAGAGAGGCGTTTCAGTCTGGTGTTTGTGTGTGTGTGTGTGTGTGTGTGTGTGTGTGTGTGTGTGTGTGTGTGTGTGTGTGTGTGTGTGTGTGTGTGTGTGTGTGTGTGTGTGTGTGTGTGTGTGTGTGGATATATATATATAAACTCACTTTTATCGTTATTTTTTAAGCCCAAATGCGTCAATTCTCCCTCTTAGGTCTCCACCCTATGTCTGCTTGTAAGTACTCTGTGCGTGTGCATTGCTTAACATGCTTGTATTACCAATAATGTCACGACGTGTCGACGGCATGCCGTCATGTCCATAAAAAAAAAAGCATCTGTATTTTTCAGAGGCAGTATAGTACCGTTTTTAATTCATTAGTACAACGGTACTTTATTAGTACCGGTATACCGTAAAACAAATAAGTTCTTTATTTTTCTCTATCCTCTTGTTGTGGGGCAGACTGGCCTGTACATGCACATGCATCCTCCGCTTACTCCAGCCTCAATGTTTATTGTAAAACTTGGTACTGCTGTTCCTGTTCTTGTTCAGGGTGATAGAGTTCAGAACACTATCAGTCCAATGTGCCTTGACAAATCTTTGTGCACATAGGTTATATTACCTCACACACTCTGTACTTGTACATTTATATGTTGCTCTTGAGCATAAGATTTATTTTTTCTTGCTTTATTGGGCACTAGCATTATTTCTCTGGATATAGACATTTCCATTGATGCCTGAGTGATGCCTTTTTATTCAGATCCTCACCCAAATTCAATGGGCTCTCTCTGAGGCCATATATTCAAGACAATAAGTAGGGATAATAGGGATGTCACGGTATGAACGTTTCTTATTATTATCGCGGTATTTTAAAATGTGCTTTTAAAAAGTACTTACATCTTACTTAAATCTTTTAACCAAGTTTTATTTAAAAAAAACCCCAACAGATTCAAAATGATTTCCTTTCTGGAAGAAACATTATTGTAGATAAGAACACTTTATCATGGACCTCAAGTAGAAATTGAATGTGCACATGAAAGGAACAAAAACATTATAAACAAAGTAATATGGTAGAAAAAAATTAACATAAATAACTAAAATAAAGGTGAAAATTGTGCAAGATCACTTTGTAGACATAAGAGATAAACAAATAAAAACAAATGTAAGAATTTTGCAAAGTGGCACCTGATGGCCATAAGACGTAACTGCACTTTTTGTCCATATAGATAGAAATGGATTTAATCTATGAGATCTAGTCTTATATATAGGGCTGCACGATTATGGCCAAAATAATAATTAAGATGATTTTTCATCCATATTGAAATCATAATTATTGATTGTTAGGTAAACAGAGTTGGGGTGTGAACGCGATTATATCATGTAATTTGTAATGTCTAATAAAAAGGCTATAGATAAACTTTATCCATATATATTTAAATACAAATATTAGTTTTTTGTTCATTAATATTATCAATGTGTCAGCTTTTTTCATTACATGATGCCTTTTATCTCTATTTTTACATTTTGATGGAGAGGTATTTTTTTAAGTTATGTACATTCATATGTACATGTACAGTAGATCAGTGGTGTGCGGTGAGGTTCATGACTGGTGAGGCACACATATGAACCCTAAAGAGTATCTTATTCACCATTTGATTGGCAGCAGTTAACGGGTTATGTTTAAAAGCTCATACCAGCATTCTTCCCTGCTTGACACTCAGCATCAAGGGTTGGAATTGGGGCTTAAATCACCAAAAATTATTCCAAGGCACGGCGCCGCTGCTGCCCACTGCTCCCCTCACCTCCCAGGGGGTGAACAAGGGGATGGGTCAAATGCAGAGGACACATTTCCCCACACCTAGTGTGTGTGTGAGACAATCATTGGTACTTTAACTTAACTTTAACTTTACACTTACAAACTGTAGCACACAAAAAAGCACATTTAATAAAAAAAACTTTATTATGGTCTTACCTTTACTAATAAGTGCGGGAACAGTGGTGTTCGTGTTGGAAGAGTTGTGAATGAATGAAATATGAAATCCGTGCTGCAGTCTGCAGGTGTACCTAATGTTGTGTCCCTGCGGTCGTTCGCGGCTCCTCCAGCGCGAGCATTGTTGTTTTTGCACTTTTTGGCTTCTTGTTAAGTGACTTTTTTGGGGTGGATTCGGTCTTGCACGTGGAGGGTTTGGGTGTGGGCTTTGGTTGGTGTGGCGCTCTCGTCGGGCGGTGCATTCTGCGGCGGAGTTGCTTGGCACCAGGAGGCGGGGTTATGAGACGAGCCTCTCACAGTTCGTCTTCGCAGCAGAGTTTTATGATGGCTCAGCACAAGAAATACGTTACACACATACCGTTGTTGACAAAATACACTGTACATTATATACATCAGCTAACTAAACTATGGAAATGTATAATATAATTCATATAGAAAAACAGTTTCACTGCACAGCAGGCCAGCAGTTAGCCGAGTCATTGCGCACAATCCATGTTGAGGCACAACGCAGTGACGTGCCTCAACTGGCTGCTGATCACCGCACCGTCTCTTCTCAGTATTTGAACGGCAAATGTGAAAATAAAAATAATCAAAAACTGGTGAAGTTAAATGGAAAATAACTTGAGTATAATCACTGGATACATATAACAATTTAATACAATTTTTTTTCTTTTTTCTTTTTTTTTTCTTTCCATGATGGCAGGTGAGGCCGTGCTTCCCCTGCCTCTAGTGCAGGGGTGGGCAATTAATTTTTACCGAGGGCCGCATGAGCAACCCGAGCACTGCTGGAGGGCCACACGACAATATTTCAATTAAATTTTGCTCAAATTATTTTTGATATACCGTAAGATAGATAATAATAATAATAATATTTTCATTTAACCTAACTTATCTTTATACAAAAGCAGATGGCTTTTGATGGTTTTATTTTTAACACTTTCTTACACAACACTTCCTGATGTGTAATACAATGCAAAAATTTCAATTTCTGTCACTTTATCCTGCATCCTCTTTGTTGTGAACGTAGCACGCCTGTAAGGTGATTGACGAAGAAGGAGGAAGCATTGCTGTTGCGGAAATGAGGAGTGAGGATTGGTTTTCCTTTTGGAAAGAACGAGATAAGTTGAGCGGTGTTAGTATAGCATGCTCAATAAAAGTTTAAAAAGAGCATCAGACTTGGTGTGCACTTCTTCTGGACGCTACAATTGATGTCAGAAGTGGGATGAAATGCCTCCCAGTTCGCCTTGCCATCAAACCTGGGAGTCTTCATTGAGGGCGGAATTCCCCCCGTGGCAAGCAGCGTGGCTGCACCTGTAAACTCTCTCTCTCTCTCTCTCTCTCTCTCTCTCTCTCTCTCTCTCTCTCTCTCTCTCTCTCTCTCTCTTTCTTTGCGGTGAGCTCCTCACGTGGCACGTACCTCCCGATGACGTAGCACACAAACAGTGCAGTATATGCGCAAAGTTTTACTTCTGACACCAATTGTAGCGTCCAGAAGAAGTGCACACCAAGTCTGACGCTCTTTTTAAACTTTTATTGAGCAACCTATACTAACACAGCGCAACTTATCTCGTTCCTTCACACGCACGTCTATCCTCACTCCTTCCGCAACTCAAGACCACAACATCAACTTCAGCAGGTCGTTACACTATATTCTTTAAACACAGCAACCTGTGTACCACCAATTAAGCACACGGCTTTACCTTTACTTGGCAGTCCATGTCTTGTTTAAAACACGCCATTCGTCATCAAATTTCTCTTTTTAGCGTCTCGGGGATAACCGGACATCACTTGTCGCTGTGCGCCTTCCCTCACAGGACATACGCACATATAACACTTTTCAAAATAAAAGCAGCACAGTTGTATTGCACGCACGACAAAGATGTTTTTTTAAATTTATTTTGTAATTTGTGATTGCCGCTGTGCGCACGAGCATACGTCCACACGGAAGTAATACAAATAACGCTTTTCAAAACAAAAGCGGCACTGTTGTATTGCACACTCGAAATAGATTCTTTTTAAAATGTATTTTGTAATTTATAATTGGCCTCACGCGGGCCGGACAGGGACATACAAAGGGACGGATGCGGCCCGCGGGCCGCAGAATGCCCAGGTCTGCTCTAGTGACTGCACGCCACTGCAGTAGATGCTGTATCGGGACAGATCCATTAAGAGTCTGAGCAGAAATATGTCGTAGAGGAATTAACTATACACAATGAAACATTAACAAAAGGCTATGTCACATTAATGGTTTTTAAAGTCATACCTTTGTGACATGGAAAAACCCACAGGTAATGTAAAAAAACATGGTGTTTACTTTTTGATATCAATATAAAACACAAAGCAGTTTGGCTATTGAAGATACATTCAAATAAACAAGCATTGTTCTTCAACAACACTAAGTGGTTCAGCACAACAGTTTGGCCAACAATAAACAGGAGTGATACATTTCACATCAAATACACAATGTTCACAACCTGCGTTTAGTTACAAACCCCGTTTCCATATGAGTTGGGAAATTGTGTTAGATGTAAATATAAATGGAATACAATTATTTGCAAATCCTTTTCAACCCATATTCAGTTGAATGCACTACAAAGACAAGATATTTGATGTTGAAACTCAAACTATTTTTTTTTTGCCTATAATAATTAACTTAGAATTTCATGGCTGCAACACGTGCCAAAGTAGTTGGGAAAGGGCATGTTCACCACTGTGTTACATGGCCTTTCCTTTTAACAACACTCAGTAAACGTTTGGGAACTGAGGAGACACATTTTTGAAGCTTCTCAGGTGGAATTCTTTCCCATTCTTGCTTGATGTACAGCTTAAGTTGTTCAACAGTCCGGGGGTCTCCGTTGTGGTATTTTAGGCTTCATAATGCGCCACACATTTTCAATGGGAGACAGGTCTGGACTACAGGCAGGCCAGTCTAGTACCCACACTCTTTTACTATGAAGCTACGTTGCTGTAACACGTGGCTTGGCATTGTCTTGCTGAAATAACCAGGGGCGTCCATGGTAACGTTGCTTGGATGACAACATATGTTGCTCCAAAACCTGTATGTACCTTTCAGCATTAATGGTGCCTTCACAGATGTGTAAGTTACCCATGTATTGGGCACTAATACACCCCCATACCATCACAGATGCTGGCTTTTCAACTTTGCGCCTATAACAATCCGGATGGTTCTTTTCCTCTTTGGTCTGGAGGACACGACGTCCACAGTTTCCAAAAACAATTTGAAATGTGGACTCGTCAGACCACAGAAAACTTTTCCACTTTGTATCAGTCCATCTTAGATGAGCTCAGGCCCAGCGAAGCTGACGGCGTTTCTGGGTGTTGTTGATAAACGGTTTTCGCCTTGCATAGGAGAGTTTTAACTTGCACTTACAGATGTAGCGACCTACTGTAGTTACTGACAGTGGGTTTCTGAAGTGTTCCTGAGCCCATGTGGTGATATCCTTTACACACTGATGTCGCTTGTTGATGCAGTACAGCCTGAGGGATCGAAGGTCACGGGCTTAGCTGCTTACGTGCAGTGAATTCTCCAGATTCTCTGAACCCTTTGATGATATTACGGACCGTAGATGGTGAAATCCCTAAATTCCTTGCAATAGCTGGTTGAGAAAGGTTTTTCTTAAACTGTTCAACAATTTGCTCACGCATTTGTTGACAAAGTGGTGACCCTCGCCCCATCCTTGTTTGTGAATGACTGAGCATTTCATGGAATCTACTTTTATACCCAATCATGGCACCCACCTGTTCCCAATTTGCCTGTTCACCTGTGGGATGTTCCAAATAAGTGTTTGATGAGCATTCCTCAACTTTATCAGTATTTATTGCCACCTTTCCCAACTTCTTTGTCACGTGTTGCTGGCATCAAATTCTAGAGCTAATGATTATTTGCAAAAAAAAAAAAAGTTTATCAGTTTGAACATCAAATATGTTGTCTTTGTAGCATATTCAACTGAATATGGGTTGAAAATGATTTGCAAATCATTGTATTCCGTTTATATTTACATCTAACACAATTTCCCAACTCATATGGAAACGGGGTTTGTAGATGAGATGACAAAACATTTAACTAGTATTGATTGATTGAAACTTTGATCGATTGAAACTTTTATTAGTAGATTGTACAGTACATATTCCGTACAATTGACCGCTAAATGGTAACACGCTGAGAATCCACAAATTTGAAGCGTGAGAAAATGAAGTTGAACCAAGCACTCCGCTCTATTTACTCCGAGAGGAAATCTATAGCAGTGTAGTTGTGTTCCGCCATGTTTTTTCAAGCCAAACGACACTAGTGCGCTGCTGTGACTCTGTTTCCAGGAAGTAAGCCTAAAATGCAATAATAATGATGTTTTTTCTGTAATTTTACTGCGGTTTATCGTTATCCAGTTTACATCCCTAAAGTAGACATTGCATTACATAATCATGTGAAGAGGTATGTAATCCAGTAGTGTAGTGGGTAACGTTTTGGAGAACAAGAAGTTTAGAAAAAATGCTTGTGGCATATTTATTTAGGAGCGAGCCTCTGTGGCCTTTCTTGTCTAAATAGTCATGTCACAGTAATGGGCAGCTCTTCAGCATAATTAATGTGCGGACATTCTTGGCCTCGGTGGAAGTGTATAAGTGAAATGCGGCTTGTTTACTGCCTGGGTGCCAGACAGATGAATCTGTGATTCAGCCTGGACCACAGACAGATGTTTGTGTAATTCACTAAAGACTCTTATTTGATGCACAGGAAGTGCCACAATAACACAAGTTGATAGAGCGAGGTCAGCTTGTCAAGAGATGATAACCATTCCAGGAGTAAGATTCACGATTCCCAGAATTCCCGTTAATGTCAGTGCTTACGACCAGAGTTATGTGTATTGTGGAAGATACAACTGTATCATTTAGGGCTGTCTTCAGATTATATTTGACCATTTGATTCGGAGGAGTCTGATTTGACCATCAACATCGCAGTCAAATTGTCAGGCATTTAAGCCCACTCTGTAGGAGTTAAGTACCTGCTGAGGCACCCACATACAGCAGCTGTGTTGGGAGGATGGATCAATTGTGTTCTTCATTCGTAAAAGACTCCTGTGTGTAGACAAATAGTTTTTAGAGAGTATGCTGTTCTCATTCAACCAGGTCATTGTGTTTTCAGGGAATTCCATCGATTGCAAATGGACTGTTTTGTTTGTCTTAGACATTTCGCCTCTCATCCAAGTAGACTTCATCAGATGCAGGCCTAGACTTAGATTGGTCAGATCTAGTCTAGCGGCTGGTGGGTTTTGGCACCAGCCGCTAGACTAGATCTGACCAATCTAAGTCTAAAACTAGATGTGACCAATCTAAGTCTAAGACGAGATGTGACCGATCTAAATCTAAGACTAGATGTGGCCAATCTAAGACTAGATGTGGCCAATCTAAGACTAGATGTGGCCAATCTAAGACTAGAGGTGGCTGTGACCAATCTAAGACTAGATGTGACCAATCTAAGTCTGAGACTGGATCTGACCAATCTGAGACTAGATGTGACCAATCTAAGTCTGAGACTAGATGTGACCAATCTAAGTCTAAGACTAGATGTGACCGATCTAAATCTATGACTAGATGTGGCCAATCTAAGACTAGATGTGGCCAATCTAAGACTAGATGTGGCCAATCTAAGACTAGAGGTGGCTGTGACCAATCTAAGACTAGATGTGACCAATCTAAGTCTGAGACTGGATCTGACCAATCTGAGACTAGATGTGACCAATCTAAGTCTGAGACTAGATGTGACCGATCTAAATCTAAGACTAGATGTGGCCAATCTAAGACTAGATGTGGCCAATCTAAGACTAGATGTGGCCAATCTAAGACTAGAGGTGGCTGTGACCAATCTAAGACTAGATGTGACCAATCTAAGTCTGAGACTGGATCTGACCAATCTGAGACTAGATGTGACCAATCCAAGTCTGAGACTAGATGTGACCAATCTAAGTCTGAGACTAGATGTGACCAATCTAAGTCTAAGACTAGATGTGACCAATCTAAGTTTAGGACTAGATCTGACCAATGTAAGTTTAGGACTAGATAAAAATAATGGATTAGATTTATATAGCGCTTTTCTAGACACTCAAAGCGCTTCACAGAGAAGTGAGAAGCCATCATTCATTCACACCTGGTGGTGGTAAGCTACATTTGTAGCCACAGCTGCCCTGGGGTAGACTGGCGGAAATGTGGCTGCCAGTTTGCGCCTCCGACCACCACCCTTCATTCATCATTCATTCACCAGTGTGAGCGGCACTGGGGGCAAGGGTGAAGTGTCCTGCCCAAGGAGTCAAGGACACAACGGCAACGATTTGGATGGTAAGAGGCGGGGAGCAAACCTGCAACCCTCAGGTTTCTGGCACGGCCGCTCTACCCACTACGCCATGCCCCTTAGATCTGACCAATCTAAGTCTAGGACTAGCTCTGACCAATCTAAGACTAGATGTGACCAATCAAAGTCTAAGACTAGATGTGACCAATCTAAATCTAAGACTAGATCTGACCACTCTAAAGTGTATGAGTATGAACCGAAGAAGTTTACTCTGATGAGAGACCAAACGTCTTCTAAGACAAACCAAACAGTCCAGTTGCGATCGATTGAAAGCCCTAAGAGTATTTTGTACTATTTTGGCTGTCACTAAAAAAATATCACTGCTTTCTGGTGTGACATCACATGTCTAAAATACCACGTGTTTTGGCCTCTCACATCTCTTATTATCTAAAAACTATTTGTCTACACACACTAATCTTTTACTAATAGTGTTATGAGGACGTTTCTACTTTACATTGGGGGAGCGGGCTCTTCGGGACGAGCCGCAGTCCCACACAAAGCTCTCAGCGCCACCGACCGTCTCTGGCTGTCCGAATCCCTCTGGTTGGATCTCACCGGAAATTTTACACACCTCTGGCAGAGGTAATGATCCTTCCGCAGGTTCATATATGGAAACTTTTTATATATGGAAACGACTTTTACTTCCTCTATTTAGTCAAGTTCGATGTCTTGTCGGCGCAGTGCCAGAGGGGAAGACCTTGCTAAACAATCCAATCTCGATCATGTTTGTTTATCTGTGGTTTAGCCTATTTTTGAGGTGGAAAAAGTTGTAAATGAGATCAGGGTTTTGTTCACTTTGAAAGCCTGTATTCCTTTACAAGTATCTAGAATAATCACTTGTAGCAGCTAGATTTACACCGCGTGACAATATGACACCTAGTGACCAGTCAGTATACACCACTATCATCTTAATCTTTTTATATCTCTCTTTAAAAATACACCATAGATTCGACTGAAAGTCGACTATGGGCAAAATCTAACAAATAACTATGGAAATCCTTAGTTGAGGCAGCCCTAATATAGTTTTGTATTAATTCTTGCAAATAAGTCATACAGTTTATTGGCTCTCCGTAATGGATAAAACTAAGAGAGATTAAATAGTTTACTGAGAATTGAACAAATGTTTGTAATTATTCTAACTTCTGAACCCCAGCTTTGTTGCTGCCTCTGTTAAGCAGCCCCATCTGTTTTATCAACTATAACTAGATCACAGTATTTGTAGTCCTATTAAGTACTCCACCCACCTTCCCGAGCCCACCCTATCACCAAAGCAGCCCTTGGCTAGACTCCAGGAATAACACAGCTGTTGAGGAGGCTTAGTTTCCGTGGCAATGGCCACTGGCCTAGACTGGAATGTTGTGTAAAGTGAGACTGTCTGACAGACTAATGGCGAGTGAAGGGCATTGCAGTTCCTCTACGGCTATCCTCCTTTGCTACAGCGCAGGTTACTGGGTTTCTCCCGCTTTATTCCAGCTTGTTTCATAACCGCACAAGAGGCTCTCCTACATGGTCGAGGAGAGATTCTTTGCTTTGTAATATGAGCTAAAGATGCCTGTGTGTTCGGAGCCGCTTTGCGGGTTCTTAGAAGCTGCCCCCAATACATTGAGAAGGCCTCCATCAGTAAGGAAGTAACCAAGATATGGACCAGCGTGGATGTATTAGGCAAAGATATAATCCTATTCTAAATCATTCAATGATGCCAAGAGGTAATAGAAATACGTGTTTTTAGGAAAGCTCAACCAAGTTGCAAATCGCACCATCTTGGATCACCAACTGGAGACTTTGGTTTGTTGTGTACAGACCCACAGCTTGTTAATGATTTAAAGTGACATGCACATCCTCCTCACTACTCAGACAACTCTGAATACATTAGCATTACATTAGATGTCAGCTGAGCAGATACTTTATGTTTGCTGTCTGGTCGGGAATTTACTCGTCAGTACTGCAGTCGTTCAGTTAAAAGGCCACGGCCGTCTGTCACCATGACCTCATACTCTCACTGTAGTAGGCTATGTTGACAAGCTAGCTAAGGAATATAAATTATTTACAGACACTGACGTTGTGTGTTTTTAATTTAAAGTTTGCTGTCTGGTCGGGAATTTACTCGTCAGTACTGTAGTCGTTCAGTTAAAAGGCCACGGCCGTCTGTCACTATGACCTCATACTCTCACTGTAGTAGGCCATGTTGACAAGCTAGCTAAGGAATATAAATTATTTACAGACACTGACGTTGTGTGTTTTTAATTTAAAGTTTGCTGTCTGGTCGGGAATTTACTCGTCAGTACTGTAGTCGTTCAGTTAAAAGGCCACGGCCGTCTGTCACCATGACCTCATACTCTCACTGTAGTAGGCCATGTTGACAAGCTAGCTAAGGAATATAAATTATTTACAGACACTGACGTTGTGTGTTTTTAATTTAAAGTTTTGTCCTTTTCCCAGAGGATGGAGCACTGGTCACTGTGGACGTTGGTCTGGCCTACAGGGACGATACAGTCAGTGAGTGGACGGAGATGGCTCACTCTTTTGAGCAGCGGAAGCTCAGCTGCAACTTCACGACTGCCAAGGTGCCTTAGCGACACATTGTGTTGTTTTAGGGTGTTAAGAACAGCAAGAGTACTTCTAAATTAATGCTTGCTTTCCTGATGCAACCCATTGATATATGAAAATAAGGTGTTTGTGCTCCACAGACTTTTGAAAACGAGGGCCGTTACTACGAGTGTGACCTGCTGCCCTTCATGGAGGTGGGCAGCGTGGCCCACAAGTACTATCTCCTCAACATTCGTCTACCCGTCAATGAGCGCAAGAAGATCAATGTGGGCATTGGAGAAATAAAGGACATCCGTCTGGTTGTAAGTTGACTTCTTATCGCACATTGTAACCTAAACAGAGACATGTGTGGAGTCTCATATTGTGTTGGTAGTACAATTCTGGCTACAGACATAGTGCATCCAGAAAGTCTTCACAGTCTTTCACTTTTTCCACATGTTGTTATCCATCCATCCATTTTCTAATGCTTGTACCTTTTTTACAGCCTTATTCCAAAATGGAATACTTTTTTGTCCACGCAATACCCTATAATGACAATGTGAAATAAGTATTCACAGCCTTTGCTTAATACTTAGTTGATGCACCTTGGGCAGCAATTCCAGCCTCAAGTATTTTTGAATACGATGCCACAAGGTTGGCACACCTATCTTTGGGCACTTTCAACCATTCCTCTTTGCAGCACCTCTCAAGCTCTATCCGGTTGGATGGGAAGCGTTGGTTTTCATCCAGGATGTCTCTGTACATTGCTGCATTCATCTTTCCTTCTATCCTGACTAGTCTCCCAGTTCTTGCCGCTAAAAAGCATCCCCACAGCATGATGCTGCCACCACCATGCTTCACAGTAGGGATGGTGATGAGCGGTGCCTAGTTTCCTCCAAACATGATGCCTGGCATTCATGCCAAAGACTTCAATCTTTGTCTCATCAGACCAGAGAATCTAGTTTCTCATGGTCTGAGAGTCTTTCAGATGCATTTAGGCAAACTTTTGACTAAGAAATGGCTTCCGTCTGGCCACTCTACCATACAAACCTGATTGGTGGATTGTCCCTCTGGAAGGTTCTCCTCTCTCCACAGAGGAAGTTGTAGATCTGACAGAGTGACCGTGGTCTTGGTCACCTCCCTGATTAGACTAAGATGAATGCAGCAATGTACAGAGACATCCTGGATGAAAACCAAATCTTCCCATCCAACCTGATGGAGCTTGAGAGGTGCTGCAAAGAGGAATGGTTGAAAGTGCCCAAAGATAGGTGTGCCAAGCTTGTGGCAGGGTTTTTAAAAAGACTTGACAAGGCTGTAATTGCTGCCAAAGGTGCATCAACTAAGTGTTGAGCAAAGGCTATCAATACTTATGTACATGTGATTTTTTGTTTGAATACATTTGCACAATTTTATAATTAAAAATAAAATAGCATTCTCTCGAGGAGCTTCAAGCACACCTGTGAAGTGAAAACCATTTCAGGTGACTACCTCTTAAAGCTCATCGAGAGAATGCCTAGAGCGTGCAAAGCAGTAATCCGAGCAAATGGTGGCTATTTTGAAGAAACTAGAATATAAAACATGTTTTCAGTTGTTTCACCTGTTTTTGTTTAGTACATAACTCCACACGTGTTCATTCATAGTTTTGATACCTTCAGTGACAATCTACAATGTAAATAGTCATGAATATAAAGAAAACGTGTTAAATGAGAAGGTGTGTCCAAACTTTTGGCCTGTACTCTATATATATCTATCAATACTTTTCTTCTCTTTCAAGGGAATCCACCAAAATGGCGGTTTCACTAAGGTTTGGTTCGCCATGAAGACCTTCCTCACACCAAGCATCCTCATCATCATGATCTGGTACTGGAGACGCATCACGCTCATGAGTCGACCCCCTGTGCTGCTGGAGAAGTAAGGCCACACATTCATCACTACTACAGAGGTTTTGCATTGTGAATTTGTTCAGAAAGTGGGCATTATGATTCACATCTGAAATAATCCCGATAGCCAACCCAACAGCATTGTGACTGCAGTGCACTTTAGAAGAACTGCAGCCAGAACCTCCACAAATAGTTTCATCGCAAACCAGTGACTCATCTACTTGAGGATGCATATTAACTATGGATGAAATGTGCAAGTGGGTCAGTGAGATAAGAGGGCGTCTGATGGGGATTCATATTCTTACCAAGGGTTTACACAAACAACCATATATGGTCGACCACATAATATTATGGTTGACCTAACAATAGAAAAAGATGCAGCTTTTAACTTTCTTTTTCTCCCAGTTCAGGGTTTCCCCCAGATTGCCACTATGTATGTGGCGGTGGGGGCGTGGTCAATGTGACATCATATATGGCGTCATGATCATTTTGATTGGCAATGACGCATAAAATAAATGTTTTACGTATATCTAAAAAATCTGTTATGTATATTTAAAAACAAATCTGTGCCATTAGAAATTAATGTTAATTTGCTCTTCTCTATTTTTCAATTGTTGCTGCTCATTGTAAAAGGTAACACAGACTGCACTATATTGCTTGGTTGCATATGACGTCACATGCGCTTTGCTTCATCGCGGTGTAGTTCACTTGAAGAGTTGTGAGCTCTGCTGTGTTGTTCCAAGTGTTTAAATAGAGAGGAAATCATTTTTAATAGATTCCCGACAAAAAGTGGTTCATAAAGGTAATAAAGTCAGGGAAATTATGAAAGTGCGTCGAGCGAAATGGCCTTCAAAAATATCATGCAATTAGTTTTTCTTATAGCTAGCTTTTAATTTTCTTGATGGAACTCTCCTGAAGGAATCAATAAAGTACTATCTATCTATCTAGACTAGAGATGTCCGATAATGGCTTTTTTGCCGATATACGATATTCCGATATTGTCCAACTCTTAATTACAGATTCCGATATCAACCGATACCGATATATACAGTCGTGGAATTAACACATTATTATGCCTAATTTTGTTGTGATGCCCCGCTGGATGCATTAAACAATGTAACAAGGTTTTCCAAAATAAATCAACTCAAGTTATGGAAAAAAATGCCAACATGGCACTGCCATATTTATTATTGAAGTCACAAAGTGCATTATTTTTTTTTAACATGCCTCAAAACAGCAGCTTGGAATTTGGGACATGCTCTCCCTGAGAGAGCATGAGGAGGTTGAGGTGAGGGGGGGGGTTGAGGTGGGTTGTGTGGGGGTAGGAGGTAGCGGGGGGTGTATATTGTAGCGTCCTGGAAGAGTTAGTGCTGCAAGGGGTTCTGGGTATTTGTTCTGTTGTGTTTATGTTGTTTACGGTGCGGATGTTCTCTCGAAATGTGTTTGTCATCCTTGTTTGGTGTGGGTTCACAGTGTGGCGCATATTTGTAACAGTGTTAAAGTTGTTTATACGGTCACCCTCAGTGTGACCTGTATGGCTGTTGACCAAGTATGCATGGCATTCACTTTTGTGTGTGAAAAGCCGTAGATATTATGGGATTGGGCCGGCACGCAAAGGCAGTGCCTTTAAGGTTTATTGGCGCTCTGTACTTCTCCCTATGTCCGTGTACCACTCTGTACAGCGGCATTTTAAAAAGCCATAAATTTTACTTTTTGAAACTGATACCGATGATTTCCGATATCACATTTTATAGCATTTATCGGCCGATAATATCGGACTGACATCTCTAATCTAGACCTGTGTGTTTATTTCCATACCTGCCGGTTTCGGCTACAACTGTTGCAGAAGCCAAATAACAAATTGCATAATTTTTTGAAGACCTAATGAATCTGTTTGTATTTCAAAAATATCACTTTCGTCATCTTGTTGAATACAATCGGACCGCTTGTGTCTGCAGAGATCACTTTGTAAAATGTTTGTTTGAACATGTAAATGGTAAATGGTAAATGGGTCGTACTTGTATAGCGCTTTTCTACCTTTTTAAGGAACTCAAAGCGCTTTGACACTTTTTTCCACATTCACCCATTCACACACACACATTCACACACTGATGGCGGGAGCTGCCATGCACGGCGCTAACCAGTCCCATCAGGAGCAAGGGTAAAGTGTCTTGCTCAAGGACACAACGGACGTGACTAGGATGGTAGAAGGTGGGGATTGAACCAGCAACCCCCAGATTGCTGGCACGGCCACTCTCCCAACTTCGCCACGCCGTCCCCGTGATTTGTTTGAGAAACTTTCTGTGAAGCAATCCAGTTTATTCTCTACTATATTCGTAGTGTTTGAGAGCAGAACTAAACGTAAAAAAAGGACAAGAGAAGCCATTAGTTTGTGTTCTTTTATGGTTGCTATGCCTAAATATAACTAGAAGACCTGCTTGTGCAAATAAACTAACGTCATGTTATTAAGTCCTCGTAGTAAATATTGTGATTGTTGGTCCAATCCACCGTATTTTATTTGTCCATTTTCATAACAGAAACTAAAACTTTGTTGTTGCAGGAAAGACAAGTGTTTTATTCTACATAGGTGACCACATTATAGCGACTTTGGTGATTTTTGTTAGCATCAAGAAAATATAATTTATAGTATTAATAAAGTAGATGAATAAATATCAACAGCATATATTGGATCTTGATATGGCTAGCAAACATTGCTGAACAACAGGGACATCTACAGCTAAATAATGAAACAAAATATCAACTTCACAGCATAAAAACAACTGCAGACATGACTTGTAGATGAAACTAATATTTGTAGCAGGAAATCAACTGCAAACAAACTTATTCTTTTTCTCACTAGCGTCACGATCACAGCAACTCATTATGTCAATCAAATACATTACTTAGCGATGCACCAATAAGTCCAACTTTGTCTTTCACCCATTAATGTTTATTTAGTGGACCCCTCAGTTGTAAAGACATGATGTGCCTCCAATCTTTTCTTCTCTAAATCCTTGTTCGTGTCAAATGAAGTGAGGTCGAGGCGAGCAGTAACGTCTACTTCGGTGATTATGAATGGTTTTAATATTTTTAAAAAAATGTTTCTTAAGAGATTTAAATCCACTCCATCCCATTTTAAACGTTTTTTAAAGATAGCTTAGACCTCTCCTTCTAAACCTTTCAAAATACGCCCAAATCTGCACTGATGCAGGTGAATAAACAGTAGCCGAATGGGACTCCAGACCACCGCCTGAAACCTGGAAGTGCCTCTAGGTCACGTGATTGCAACCCAGCAACTCTGCCCTCCCTGAATCTTGCAATTTAGATGAAAAAATATTTTGAGGTAGTTTGATATTCTCTAGAATGAAATCACCGCAAAACTAAGCACCCTGAGGAAAGTACATTATTTACACATGAAGTGCATATTCATGTACGAAATCACGTTAAAATGAATAGTTTTGAATAAACTGGGGAAAAAGCAACACAATTACACAGGAGGAAGGTTGGCTATAATGGTGCTAGCTTAATGCTAACGTACAATGGACCAGCTCATTGACAAGCTAACCAAAATTAGCATGGCCAATCGCAGGGCACAGTAGACAATCATTCACACTCACATTCATATCTATGGACAATTTAGAGTCTGCAATGAAGCTATCATGCATGTTTTTGGAATGGTGCACAGGAAAACATGCACACTCCACAGACACATATGTCCAAAAGGAGGTTAGAATTAAAATACATTTAAACTATTTTACGTCGCACACAATGTAAAATTTGACGTTATTGTCTTTAGTAATGTCAAAAGAATGTAGGTAATTTACACAGGCTTGAACAAAAAAATGCCTTATTTAACTTAAAATATCTTTCTTTTTAACTTTCTCTCCTTACTTTTGTCAAATGTCAACTCAGATCAGGTGCGCAACCAGCTCTACCATTGCTGACATTCAGATGCACAGTTTATTTTTCAAAATAAAGCACAGGAACATTTTTATAATATTTAAGGTTTGTTTTTGTAACTTATCCACTAACTTAAAGGCCTACTGAAATTAAATGTTTTTATTTGAACGGGGATAGCAGATCCATTCTATGTGTCATACTTGATCATTTCGCGATATTGCCATATTTTTGCTGGAAGAATTTAGTAGAGAACATCGACGATAAAGTTCGCAACTTTTGGTCGCTGATAAAAAAAAGCCTTGCCTTTACCGGAAGTAGTGTGACGTCACAGGTTGAAAGGCTCCTCACATTTCCCCATTGTTTACACCAGCAGCGAGAGCGTTTCGGACCGAGAAAGCGACGATTACCCCATTAATTTGAGCCAGGATGAAAGATTCGTGGATGAGGACGTAAGAGTGAAGGACTAGAGTGCAGTGCAGGACGCATCTTTTTTTGCTCTGACCGTAACTTAGGTACAAGCTGGCTCATTGGATTCCACACTCTCTCCTTTTTCTATTGTGGATCACGGATTTGTATTTTAAACCACCTCGGATACTATATCCTCTTGAAGATGAGAGTCGAGAACGCGAAATGGACATTCACAGTGACTTTTATCTCCACGACAATACATCGGTGAAGCACTTTAGCTACGGAGCTAACGTGATAGCATTGTGCTTAAATGCAGATAGAAACAATAGAAATAAGCCCCTGACTGGAAGGATAGACAGAAAATCAACAATACTATTAAACCATGGACATGTAACTACACGGTTAATGCTTTCCAGCCTGGCGAAGCTTAACAATGCTTTTGCTAACGACGCCATTGAAGCTAACTTAGCAACGGGACCTCACAGAGCTATGCTAAAAACATTAGCTATCCACCTACGCCAGCCAGCCCTAATCTGCTCATCAACACCCGTGCTCCCCTGCGTTCCAGCGATCGACAGAGCGACGAAGGACTTCACCCGATCATCGATGCGGTCGGCGGCTAGCGTCGGACTGCGCGTCTGCTATCCAAGTCAAAGTCCTCCTAGCTGTGTTGCTGCAGCCAGCCACTAATACACCGATCCCACCTACAGCTTTCTTCTTTGCAGTCTTCATTGTTCATTAAACAAATTGCAAAAGATTCACCAACACAGATGTCCAGAATACTGTGGAATTTTGCGATGAAAACCGAGCTTTTTGCTTTCGTTTCAACGATTGACGTCGCGCGCATACGTCATCATACATAGACGTTTTCAACCGGAAGTTTCGCGGGAAATTTAAAATTGCACTTTATAAGTTAACCCGGCCGTATTGGCATGTGTTGCAATGTTAAGATTTCATCATTGATATATAAACTATCAGACTGCGTGGTCGGTAGTAGTGGGTTTCAGTAGGCCTTTAACCAACAGCAAATAAATAATTGACTGTATACAGTGTATTCATTCATTCAATATATTACCTAAATTTGCTTTATGTTTTTATTTTGAAGGCAAGTTTAATCTTGCCGTAGGTGTGCGCCATCACCAACTATATGTAGGGTAGACTCTGCATTAGATAATTTTAGAGCAAATATAAAGCATCCGAGGTATTTGAGTTTCTAGCCCATAGCCCAGAGCCGAAGTGTGTGTCTCTAAGGAAGTATCTGGCGAAGCGTGAAACACAAAACAAAATCTGACTAATACTGCACACAGAAGCACACACAGTATCTCCCTCCTTTGCACTTTGTGACTCAATGCTTTTTATTCCCAGGTGAGCAGCAGGCTCTGAGAAGGTACCACTTTTACCCTATTTGGGGACTGGCAATGATTATTGGCTGTAAAAGTTATATTGCAATTGTTAATGATAAAGAGGCTTCAGAAACATACCTGTCAACCTTCCCATTTCTGCTGGGTAATCACATTTTCTGTCAGTTTTCCTGTTCCCGGTTCTTTCTCTGATTTTGCTCTTCATGAAAAAAATCGATCGTGTTTGCTCAACTATGAGTTGAGAGATGATGCATATGAATTGTCTGTAGAAAGCCTTATAGCAGTGGTTCTCAAACTCTGGCTCCCTCTAGTGTTACGCCAAAGAATCAATTAAATATCCAAGCACAGTGTTACTGTTCAAACGGTAACGTTACAGTGGCCAAAAGTATTAAATACAGGGTTTTCCCTGCATGAAAATGATTGGGGCGCACCGCCACGATAAGATAAATATTGCCACACCTTCAAAATAAGGTTTTATTTCTTACATAAACATTTTTTTGACATGAAAGCAAATTTAAGTAATACATTGTTTGAATGGATGTAGTCTATATGGTCTATTATTCACATAATATTGGCCATTGAAAAACATCTCAAATATAAAAATGTTCTCTATGCTTTATTTTGAAGGGGGAAAAAAAAGTGCAGAGAAAGTTGGAGAGATGTTTCAAGTTAAATACTGTATTTCTTTGTCAAGCCTGTGTAAATTACCCACATTTTTTTGACATTGCTACCGACAATAACATCTAACTTTACACAGCGTGCGTCTTCAAACCTCCGTTTGGACGTCTCTGTGTGGAGAGTGTGCATGTTTGGGTTTTCTTCGGGTATTGTGGCTTCCTCCCACATTGCAAAAATATGCATGTTGGCTTCTTTGGAGACTGTAAATTGTCCATAGATATGAATGTGAGTGTGAATGATTTTGTCTATATTTACCCTGCGATTGGCCCTGCTAATTTCCGTTAGCCTGTCTATGAGCTTGTCCATTTTACGTTAGCATTACGCTAGAGGAATTAGAGCCGACCTTCTTCCTGCATAATTATATTGCTTTTTTCAGTTTATTCCAAACTTTATTATTAATCTAACGGGACTCTGAAATGTATGTGCACATATAATGTACTTTCCTTATTGTGCTTACTCTTAATGGAGATTATCAATAATTTTTTTCATCACTAAATTAAAGCACTGTTTACATGTATTGGCAAACTAAATTGCAACATTGAGGGAGGGCAAAGTATAGTGTAGCTTGTGTTTCCTTTTACAATAATCAGCAACAATTGGAAAAATAGACAAAAACAATATAATACCAGAAAAAAAATTATCTAATAACACATTTGTTTTTAAATATACATAAAACAGTTGTTGAGACTTTTTAAAGAAAATACTGTATATGCGTCCTTGCAAATAAAGATGATTATAACGTCGCCACACATACAGTGGCAATCTAGGAGAAACCCTGAAATAAACTTGTTAAATAAAACATCTGCCTTGTTTTTAATACATATTTAAGCCTCTTAAGCTACTGCATTTTAATGTTGGTCATTGGAGAGCCAAGAGTTTTCTTGGTGAAAAGGTTTGAGAAGCACTTAAAACATCTATTTTGTATCATATTAATATAGTGTTAATATTATATCAGGCATATAAATAACTTATTGCATGTCAGGATGGATGGTACAGGGGTTGATACTAGTTTGATCATATTAATATAGTACTATTATTATTATATCAGACACATTAATAACCTATTGCATGTCAGGATGGATGGTACAGGGGTTGATACTAGTTTGATCATATTAATATAGTACTATTATTATTATATCAGACACATTAATAACCTATTGCATGTCAGGATGGATGGTACAGGGGTTGATACTAGTTTGATCATATTAATATAGTACTATTATTATTATATCAGACACATTAATAACCTATTGCATGTCAGGATGGATGGTACAGGGGTTGATACTAGTTCGATCATATTAATATAGTACTATTATTATTATATCAGACACATTAATAACCTATTGCATGTCAGGATGGATGGTACAGTGGTTGATATCAGTTTCATCATAATATAGCAGGGGTGTCCAAAGTGCGGCCCGGGGGCCATTTGCGGCCCACAGCTAATTGTTTACCGGCCGCACATGCCACACATTCTGGAAATGCTATTGCAAAAATTTAAAAAAACATTTAAAAAAGTGGAATGAGGTGCAATCTAACTAGAAAAAGTTGCAATGTTGACACAAAGCTACCATGCAGGCTTTTTTCCCTTCTTTTGTCTTTCTTTTTTCTTTTTTTGCCATTGCTCCAAAAAAAAAAATCAATGTTATAATGAATTATTGACTTATTCAAGGCTCCAATTATTTCAAATATTTCACTTTAAAATGTTTTATGTGGGAAATATTGCATATATTGTGTGGTTGCCATACAAAAACATCAACATTTTATTTGACAAAAGAGCATAAAACAAACAAACAAAATAATAGTTTAAACGTAAAATCGACATATATATCTGAAGTTGATCTCGTAACTTCAGTGTTGAAAGTAAAAAAATAAATAATAAATATGTACCACTTTCTGAGTGGATCCCAAATATATTTAATGGGATTTTATTTATCTTTTCACTGTGATTACTCAAAAATAATAATGAATTAAAACCAATGGTGTCCTGCATTATTGATATTTTTAAGGCTCTAATTACTTCACATCAAACATTGCTTTCTGAATGTTTTGGGCAGTGGGGGAAATACTGCATATTTCAGTTTTATTATAAAAAACTAAGTTGTCTTTGACAGAAAAGGCATAAAACCTTTTTGTTTTTTTAAATTTTATATCAACCTGAAGTTGATATACTGTAGAGATTTACTGTAAGCGTTATATAAATTAAAAAAAATAATAATTTGACTTGTTTTTAACATTTTAATGACTTAGACCCTTTATGGTCCCCGGGATCCTTAAAGGTAAAAAACAAACAAAATCCATATAATTTGTTACGGTTTGAAAAGGAAAAATATCAAAATGGCCCCCGCATGCTTTAATTTTTCCGTGTGCGGCCCTCAGTGGAAAAAGTTTGGACACCCCTGTATTATAGTATTATTATTATATTAGACAGACTAATAACCTACTGCATGTCAGCATGGATGGTCCAGTGGTTGATACTAGTTTCATCATATTATTATAGTATTAATAAAGTACCAATGATTCACTAGGTGTGGCGAAATTATTCTCTGCATTTGACCCATCCCCCGTGATCACCCCTTGGGAGGTGAGGGGAGCAGTGGGCAGCAGCGGTGGCCGCGCCCGGGAATCTTTTTTTGGTGATTTAACCCCCAATTCCAACCCTTGATACTGAGTGAGGTAATGGGTCCCATTTTTATAGTCTTTGGTATAACCCGGCCGGGGTTTGAACTCACAACCTACCGATCTCAGGGCGGACGCTCTAACCACTAGGCCACTGAGTAGGTATTATTACATCAGACACACTAATAACCTATTGCATGTCAGGATGGATGGTACAGTGGTTAATGCTAGTTTGATCATATTATTATAGTATTATCATATCAGATACACTAATAACCTATTACATGTCCGGGTGGATGGCACAGTGGTTGATATCAGTTTGTGACCCAAAGGGACATGCGTTCAAGTCCCAAATTTAATCGCTTATTTTTTTACCCATTTTCCTGCAAAATTGACCATATTTTGAAATGCAAACATTGAGCGGTATGTTCAGAAAGTCAACCTCAAGTTAGATACATTTAGAAGGAAAAGTTTAGCTACTTTCTTACGGAACCAAGAACACAACTGAGAATTGTGACATCTGCAGTTACTGTTGATTAGTGCTACTAATTACATCTAAATGTTTTGCACAATGATGTCATGATGTTTCCTCCTCACTTTTAACTTCTTAACGTGCCCGAGCACTCTCTTCACACCCTGGCGGTTCGTACACACACTCTGTTGGTTTTGCCCAGGGCACATTCCTCACATACCACCCTAGTGAGCTTTCATTTTGTTCCCTCTAAGAAGCTTTGCTGAGGAGCTGAGTCTAGAGCCCAATGATTTACAACCTGGAGTGCATTACTTCTATTACTTTTGTCAAAAATCATCATATTTCAACGTCACTTTTCTCCCTCTGGCTCTTTATGGCCTAACCCTGTTGTGAAAACTCCCAAACCGCTTGAACTGAATTTGTGGTGGTTTTAGTGCAGTGTTCACTCAGAACCCATTTGGAGGTTGTGTGATGTCCCCTTTTTGAGTCTGTGCTTTTTTATCTGCAATGAAAATCAAGCGTTGTCATAACACTGTTTTGCCCGCTTGTCCTGGCTATTTATGAGGGTCCTTTTTATCTGCTGGTGGCATGCAGAAACCTGCTTCAGGACCTCATTGACCTCTCAGGAGTTTCACATACATTCACACATTACTTACCTGTCTTGATTTCAGGCTTTGTAGCTATACTGATTTTGGACTATCACTTACCAGCCATTTAAATCTGCAGTCAATTCAATCTGAAAGTTAAAAGTTGAGGCGCCTGCATTGTCTTGAATCCAGACAGTGATTCGGATCACTCCCAAAATCCACTCACTGTTTCCCTTTTTCTGTTTAGGATATTTATTTTTACTTTCATCAAAGTCTGCCCATAACTTTTTGAGTTAAGTTTCAGTTTATTTCGAACATGCATGCATACAACATGATGCATCCCAATTTCCAGTTTCTCTATTCAACATGTTCGAAAAGGAGTAGGAAGAAGCAGAGCTTATTTAATCCTATCCCTTTTCCTTTACATAGAAGTTGCTAACACATTTGTTCACTTCCTGTTCTCAGTTTATTCACAAGATACTCCATAAGTAATAACATTAAAAATAAATAAATGAATAAGTTGTATTTCATATAGTGAGATAAATAAGATTATCTAGAAAATGAATAGATGGATGAAATACATTCAGAAGGTTTATCATGGTTCTTCTTCTTTGTACTTTGTAAACATTTTAAGTTTGAAGCGTTTGTTGAAGTGGATCATATTAGTACATTGTTTGATTTCTTTGTTTAATCAATTCCATATTTTAAGTCCACATACTGATATACTAAAGGTCTTAAAAGTGTTGCACGTGCATACAAATGTTTTAAATTACATTTTTCTCTAAGGTTATATTTTTCTGCTTTTGTTGAGATGAATTGTTGTATATTCTTGGGTAGCAGGTTATAGTTTGCTTTGTGTATAATTTTAGCTTTTTGCAAATTCACTATGCCGGGGAATTTCAGTATTTTCAATTCAATGAATAAAGGGTTTGTATGTTCTCTATATCCAACATTATGTTTTATTATAACTGACTTCTTTGTAACACAGTTAATGAATGAAGTGTACTTTTGTAGTTATTTCCCATATTTCTACACAATAACTCAGATATTTTCAACACTAGTGAGCAGTAAAGAATATGAAGTGATTTTTTTTGTCCACAACATATTTTTGCTTTATTCATTATTGAAGTTTTTCTTGCCACTTTATGTTGTACATTTTTATATGAGTTATGTCGCTAACTATAAAACTAACCCGTGCAATTACATAACATCCTGATAGAGGAAATCAAACTAGGCATGTGCCGATTGCTTGGCCACTGATCAGTATCGGTCAATTTTCGTGAAGAATTATGTGATCGCTATTGCCAATTTGTGCCTTTAATACCGACCGCCTCTAGCTAATACTGTGTTTATTTTTTGTCCCCCGAGACTAATAAGTTAACTGCTAATTCTGTGTCTCTTCACACAGTGTGGTGCCGCTCCCCTAAGATAATAATCACCTCCATTCCGGAAAATGAACATTTTTGGAGGGCACTGCTTAACATGTATTACACCAAAAACAAGCCAAGAGCAGGCATGCTAATAGCTACGCTAGCTTTAAACAGAGGAAATAAGTGCTTAGTAAATTTTGAAGAAGGGTAGAAGGAAGCATGTTACATCAGAAAGTAAGCAGATATTAACAGGAAATTAACACGTAGGTTAAAGAGAGTCTAGAGCAGTGATTTTCAACCACTATGCCGTGCACATTGCCGTGAGATATTGTCTGGTGTGCCGTGGGAAATTATGCAACTTCACCTAATTGGTCCAAAAAATATATTTTTGCAAATCAATAATTATAATCTGCAAATACTGTGCCGTTCCTTAGTGTCCTTGCTGTGTAGAACTCGGCTGTAGAACTGTGATCCCAATATGCAGACCACAGCGTGCAGGTAAAAAGGTATGCAACGCTTAAGCCAAAAATGAACAAAAGGGAAAGGAAAAGGCAATGAAGCATAGGGATGGCTATGTAAAACGACAGTAAAACTGAACTGGCTACAAAACAGAATGCTGGACGACAGCAAAAACTTGCAGCGTGTGGAGCAGAGACGGCGTACACAAAGTACATCCATACATGACATGACAATCAACAATGTCCCCACATTGAAGAATAGCAACAACTTAAATAGCCTTGCTTGCTAACACAAAGCAGGTGCGGGGAATAGCGCTCAAAGGAAGACATGATACTGCTACAGGAAAACACCAAAATAACAGTACAAGACAAGAACTAAAGCACTACACACAGGAAAACACCAACAAAGTCAAAATAAGGCACAAGGAGGACCTGGTGGAGTTTCATTTTTTAACGTTTTCTGCTGGTGGTGTGCCGTCGGATTTTTAAATAATAAAAAATGTGCCATGCCTCAAAAAAGGTTGAAAAACACTGAAGGTTGAAAAACACTGGTCTAGAGAGAGGATAATATAACAACTGTTGGTGTCAGCATTGTCACAGTCAGTACACGTAAGAGGAAGGTGGATCGATCCATACATTGGTGGTGTCTATTAAAGGTAATATCACTAGGAAAAAAAAAAAAAAAAAAAAAAAAAAAAGAGAAGAAAAAAAAAATAATAAAAAAAGGTAATATCACTATATGATCCTTAACAGAGATCAGATTGATATTTTTAGATTTTCTCAAAAAATAATTTTTTTTGTTTTATTTACAAACTCCGTGAATTTCCGTGGACACAGGAAGAGTTTGAGGCCAAATACCAAATGCTTAATTTAGCAGATTTTGTCGAGTTATTGTGTAGTATTGACTTTGCTCAAACAATTGTATGGAACAAAAGAGAATAAGGAAGTCATTGAAACATTGTGTTGATATTGTTACATTATCACCAGCACTCACCATCAAAAAGTTCCAGTTATGACCTGTGATGGGTAACTGAATCTGCAGCATAAAACTCTGATATAAATAAATCCAAAGCAGGAAGTGATGTACAATACTGTTCTTGGTTTTGCAGAGTAATCTTTGCTTTGGGCATCTCCATGACCTTCATTAACATCCCAGTGGAGTGGTTTTCTGTTGGCTTCAACTGGACCTGGATGTTGCTTTTTGGAGACATCCGACAAGGCATTTTTTACTCCATGTTGCTTTCCTTCTGGATCATCTTCTGTGGGGAACACCTCATGGTAATGTACCTGGCTCCCCGCTTGCTCTCCCCCCTGACCTGCAGAGCGTCATCCATTGTCTGCTTCTCCCAGGACCAGACGGAGAGGAATCGTTTCTCCGTGTACTGGAAGCAAGTCGGACCCATCGTGTTTGGGTCCTTCTGTCTTTTTATCTTTGACATGTGCGAGAGGTGAGATCACGTCTTTTTGACCCTTAAAATGACATGTATACTTTTTAAACAGCAAAGCAATAGCTCCCGTATGTCCTACACTGTATGCTGCAGAGTGTGTGTAAAGAGAGTATGGCCAACTTCTCCTCAATGATTGGTCAAAAGGCAGTCACGTGACAACAAGCGCTGTCGAGTACTAATTAAACTTCAATCACACGCCACGGTTGTTTAAAGCCACCACCACTAGGGGTCCTCACATGATCAAAAAGGCCAAAGTGTGTGTAAAGAGAGTATGGCCAACTTCAATCTCCTCAATGATTGGTCAAAAGGCAGTCAACTGACTGCAGGGCGCCATGACTGCTGCCAACTTTGAGCTTGTTGGACGGACATTTTGTGGGATTAGTAAACAACTGCAACTAGCCGGAATAGAAATGGAAAGAATAGAAAGTAAACAAAGAAGGGGAATTAAAGGCCTACTGAAATGAATTTTTTTAATTTAAACGGGGATAGCAGATCTATTCTATGTGTCATACTTGATCATTTCGCGATATTGCCATATTTTTGCTGAAAGGATTTAGTAGAGAACAACGACGATAAAGATTGCAACTTTTGGTATCTGATAAAAAAAAGGCTTGCCCCTACCGGAAGTAGCGTGACGTAGTCAGTTGAACATATACGCAAAGTTCCCTATTGTTTACAATGATGGCCGCATGAAGTGAGAGAGATTCGGACCGAGAAAGCGACAATTTCCCCATTAATTTGAGCGAGGATGAAAGATTTGTGGATGAGTAAAGTGCAAGTGAAGGACTAGTGGGGAGTTGAAGCTATTCAGATAGGGAAGATGCTGTGAGAGCCGGGGGTGACCTGATATTCAGCTGGGAATGACTACAACAGTAAATAAACACAAGACATATATATACTCTATTAGCCACAACACAACCAGGCTTATATTTAATATGCCACAAATTAATCCTGCATAAAAACACCTGCGTGTTTGTTACGCTAGCTCCTAGCTCCTCTGCTAGCTCCTAGCTCCATAGAACACGCCAATACAATTCAAACACCTGATCAACACACACAATCACTCAGCCCAAAAGACCGTTCACCTAACCCAAGGTTCATAAAGCTTATATATTTTTAAAAAGTTACGTACGTGACGCGCACATACGGTCAAGCTATCAAATGTTTAGCAGCCAAGGCTGCATACTCGCGGTACCTGATATTCAGCTGGGAATGACTACAACAGTAAATAAACACAAGACATATATATACTCTATTAGCCACAACACAACCAGGCTTATATTTAATATGCCACAAATTAATCCTGCATAAAAACACCTGCGTGTTTGTTATGCTAGCTCCTAGCTCCTCTGCTAGCTCCTAGCTCCATAGAACACGCCAATACAATTCAAACACCTGATCAACACACACAATCACTCAGCCCAAAAGACCGTTCACCTAACCCAAGGTTCATAAAGCTTATATATTTAAAAAAAGTTACGTACATACACAAAAAAAAGTTGCGCACATACGGTCAAGCGATCAAATGTTTAGAAGCCAAAGCTGCATACTCACAGTAGCACGTCTGCGTCTTTGTCATCCAAATCAAAGTAATCCTGGTAAGAGTCTGTGTTGTCCCAGTTCTCTACAGGCGTCTGTGTATCGAAGTCAAAAGTCCTCCTGGTTAGAGTCTCTGTTATCCGAGTTCTTCCATCTTGACTGCATCTTTCGGGAATGTAAACAAAGAAGCGCCGGCTGTGTACTGTTGTTGCTGACTACGTTCGAAAAATACGTCCATTTCGCACCGACAACTTTCTTCTTTGCTTGCTCAGCTTCCTTCTCCATAATGCAATGAACATGATTGCAACAGATTCACGAACACAGATGTCCAGAATACTGTGGAATTATGAAATGAAAACAGAGCTTTTTCGTATTGGCTTCAATGTGGAAGGCATACCCGTGTTCGCCGGGCTACGTCACGCGCATACGTCATCCTCAGAGGCGTTTCGAACCGGAAGTTTAGCGGCAAATTTAAAATGTCACTTTATAAGTTAACCCGGCCGTATTGGCATGTGTTGCAATGTTAAGATTTCATCATTGATATATAAACTATCAGACTGCGTGGTCGGTAGTAGTGGGTTTCAGTAGTACCCACTACTACCGACCACGCTGAGCAAGCAAAGAAGAAAGTTGTCGGTGCGAAATGGACGTATTTTTCGAACGTAGTCAGCCACAACAGTACACAGCCGGCGCTTCTTTGTTTACATTCCCGGAAGATGCAGTCAAGATGGAAGAACTCGGATAACAGAGACTCTAACCAGGAGGACATTTGACTTGGATACACAGACGCCTGTAGAGAACTGGGACAACACAGACTCTTACCAGGATTACTTTGATTTGGATGACAAAGACGCAGACGTGCTACTGTGAGTATGCAGCTTTGGCTTTTTTTTGCGTATGTACGTAACTTTTTTAAAATATATAAGCTTTATGAACCTTGGGTTAGGTGAACGGTCTTTTGGGCTGAGTGATTGTGTGTGTTGATCATGTGTTTGAATTGTATTGGCGTGTTCTATGGAGCTAGGAGCTAGCAGAGGAGCTAGCATAACACGTACCGTACCTACGTGCGCGTCACGTACGTAACTTTTTAAAAATATATAAGCTTTATGAACCTTGGGTTAGGTGAACGGTCTTTTGGGCTGAGTGATTGTGTGTGTTGATCGGGTGTTTGAATTGTATTGGCGTGTTCTATGGAGCTAGGAGCTAGCAGAGGAGCTAGGAGCTAGCATAACAAACACGCAGGTGTTTACGGACGGGAGTGGGGAGGTGTTTGTTATGCGGATTAATTTGTGGCATATTAAATATAAGCCTGGTTGTGTTGTGGCTAATAGAGTATATATATGTCTTGTGTTTATTTACTGTTGTAGTCATTCCCAGCTGAATATCAGGTCACCCCCGGCTCTCACAGCATCTTCCCTATCTGAATAGCTTCAACTCCCCACTAGTCCTTCACTTGCACTTTACTCATCCACAAATCTTTCATCCTCGCTCAAATTAATGGGGAAATTGTCGCTTTCTCGGTCCGAATCTCTCTCACTTCATGCGGCCATCATTGTAAACAATAGGGAACTTTGCGTATATGTTCAACTGACTACGTCACGCTACTTCCGGTAGGTGCAAGCCTTTTTTTTATCAGATACCAAAAGTTGCAATCTTTATCGTCGTTGTTCTATACTAAATCCTTTCAGCAAAAATATGGCAATATCGCGAAATGATCAAGTATGACACATAGAATAGATCTGCTATCCCCGTTTAAATAAAAAAAAATCATTTCAGTAGGCCTTTAAACTTCAATCACACGCCACAGTTGTTTAAAGCCACCACCACTAGGGGTCCCCACCTGACTAAAGAGAGTATGGCCAACTTCAATCTCCTCAATGATTGGTCAAAAGGCAGTCACCTGACTACAGGGCACCATGACTGCTACCAACTTTGAGCTCATGCTACGTGTCTGCGGCGCTTCCTAGTTAGTTTTTCCAGGTGTATAAATGCCCTGTTGTGCAGCGTGGGGCCGCTCCACCCGTGAGAATTGTGGAAATCTTTTCCATGGCTTTCCTCACAAGCCGGAAAGAAGACAAGTATGAAGTTGAAGGTTTGCCGTCAACACTGGAGAGACACTGATTACAGCGTCTTGTGCCAGCTAAACACTCGACACAACGTCTGCGTTTTGTTCAGGAGAGAACACACATATTATCATACAATAATAAGTGAAGTGAAGTGAAGTGAATTATATTTTTATAGCGCTTTTCTCTAGTGACTCAAAGCGCTTTACATAGTGAAACCCAATATCTAAGTTACATTTAAACCAGTGTGGGTGGCACTGGGAGCAGGTGGGTAAAGTGTCTTGCCCAAGGACACAACGGCAGGGACTAGGATGGCGGAAGCGGGGATCGAACCTGCAACCCTCAAGTTGCTGGCACGGCCGCTCTACCAACCGAGCTATACCGCCCCACAAGAAATTAATACATTTAACAGTTGGTTTGACCAAAACAGGCCAACTTTGAATCTCAGTACAACTCAAATAATGCAATCCAGTAACAGCAGAAGGGAAAGTCAAACACAAATAGATTGACACTGAAAGAGTAAACTAAAACACACTTTGGGGGTAAAAATAGATGAGAAAATGAACTGTAAATCTCATGTAAAAATACAACATCAAGTGGCAAGAAATGTCAATAATCAATAAAGCAAATTATGTTGTGGACCAAAAATCACTTCATATTCTTTACTGCTCGCCAGTATTACCATATTTGAGTTATTGTGATATAAGTAAAAAGTCGACTTATTCACTGAGCGTGTTAGAAACAAGAAAGATGAGTTATAATAATACACAGTGATTACACCACACTTGACACACTTCACACAAAAGTAAAACACATATAAGTAAAAAGTCGACTTATTCACAGAGTGTGTTAGAAACAAGAAAGATGAGTTATAATAATACATAGACAGTGACACACACAGTGATTACAAACACACCACCCTTGACACAAAAGTCACAATTTCTCTGTGATTGTTGGTCCAAAGCGAATTATTTTTTTGGTCGTTGCGTGTTAGAATGCTTGCTGGTCACTAAACACTGCAGGAATGTAGCAGCAGAGTGCGTCAAATACGGCCACAAAAAGATACTTTCACAACATAAAAGCATGTTTTATTGTAAGTTTATGATCTGGAGTATGTTTAGAACTATATTTAGACGGATTATTTTGGTTTATTTTGTCAGAAAAACTACCATCAGAACGACAGCAATTGCACAGCCGCACACGTCCTTGGTAGCAAAGATGGCACCTGGTGTTCAGTTGGCCGTACTCTCTTTATACACCACTCTATTATACTGTAAATTATTTCATTGTAAATTCACAGAAAATTACTGGCAATTAATTGCATTACTTTGACTGCAACATTTACAGTAATTTACTGTGAACTATATTTACAGCAGGTACAGAGCTCTGAATTTACAGGCAATTGCAAGAACTGAATGCTGTAACTTCATATATGTAATTTATAGTTAATGACGGGATGTAGTTGTAGTTAATTACTCTCTCGGTTTAACAGTGTACCACCACTTACTGTACAATACTTTAATTTGACTTTGTGATATTACAGAAGACTGATTACAGTTTTTTACTGTGAAATTTAATATAATGTTTACTCTTTTGTTGTAATGTTAGAGTACATTTTAATATTATTTTACTGTGAAATTAAATAATATAATGTTTACTGTCTTTTGTTGTAATGTTACAGTACATTTTGATCACATTATTTTATTGTGAAATTAAATAATATAATGTTTACCGTAATTTGTTGTAATGTTACTGTATATTTTGAAGTGAATTATATATTTATATAGCGCTTTTTCTCTAGTGACTCAAAGCACTCAAGGCACTTTTACATAGTGAAAACCAATATCTAAGTTACATTTAAACCAGTGTGGGTGGCACTGGGAGCAGGTGTGTAAAGTGTCTTGCCCAAGGACACAACAGCAGTGACTAGGATGGCGGAAGCGGGGATCGAACCTGGAACCCTCAAGTTGCTGGCACGGCCACTCTACCAACCGAGCTATACCGCCCCATTTGATGACATTATTTTACTGTGAAATTACAACAAAAAACTGTAAACATTACATTATTAAATGTTATAGTACATTTTGATGACATTATTATACTGTAAAAAAAAATAAAAAAATATATTTAGTCTTTAATAGTAATGTTACAGTACATTTTGATATTATTTTACTTTGAAATTAAGTAAGATGTTTAGTTTTTTGTAGTAATGTTACAGTACATATTGATGACATTATTTTACTGTGAAATTAAATAATATAATGTTTACATTCTTTTGTTGTAATGTTACAGTACATTTTGATATTATTTTACTGTGATTTAAAAAAAAAAATGCTATAAAAAAGTGTTTTTGTTTGTAAATAGGTGCATTATTTAGTTTGTTTGTTTCACCAGAGGTGTCCAGCTGACAAACCCCTTCTACAGCATCTGGGCGTCTGATGTGGGGACCGAGCTGGCTGTATCCTTTTTACACTCAAATATCGGACAAAAACAGACGTGTGCTTTAGAACTCCAAAAAATGAACTCAACGCACGTGAGCATATGCACACGGTAAAAGAGCAGACCTTCCTTTTTGAAGATGCACTTCATTTTTCATGGTTTCTTGTTATTGTCGACACAGATCGTTCCCCAGACTAATTAGAAGAGGAATAATTCAATAATGCCATATGCTGCCTCTGGCCTGGGAAGCATTTGTGTTTTTTTATGTCTCTCGTTTGTTTCTAAGCTTGCCAGTTTGAAAATAGACAGTTTTAAACACTGAAATGTTTCTCATTGACACGTTTATGATGTTGATTAGAGGTGGGGGAAGTAATTAATTTTTAGATGCATGGCAATTCGGTCATGGACGATTATAAAATCGATTAGTAAACGTCGATAGTCGATTTATCTTAAATAAAGTAATGCAGACCTCACAGAGAAAGCCAACCAGCTCCTTTATTTTAGGGCACTTATGCTCCAGTTTTGCACACATTTTCATTAATTTAATCAATGTGATGACAATTTCCTATTACAAATGCACTGTATTTAAAAATTGCAAGTGATAAACGCTTATTTATTGAAATGTTAAACTGCATCAATATATTAAAGATTCATCAATAATCTATTTTTCATCGAATCGTAGCTCCTGAATCCTAATTAGTTCTTGAGGTGGCCAAATATTCCCACCATGGTATCAATGTTCATGAAATATTACACAGCATGGAAGGACTACCGTAATTTCCGGACTATAAGCCGCACCTGACTATAAGCCGCACCAGCTAAATTTAGGGGAAAATACAGATTGCTCCATATATAAGCCGCACCTGACTATAAGCCGCAGGGTTTTGATGTGTAATTACCGTAGTATATAGGGGTTCCTGCTACCACGGAGGGGAATGTCGGGACAGAGATGACTGTTTGGGAACGCAAAGCGTCCCATTTATTAACAATAAATCTTTCAATCATTCAATCAAACTTTCACATCTTTGACATGGCGAACAGCATTCATGCAGAGTACAAATAATACAACGGTGCAAAGTAATACAAAGTGCTCGCCTGTACGTTATCAAAATAACCAGCCTACCGGTATATGAAAAGTCAGTCTTTAATCATTGTGTCATCGTCTTCCTCCTGCGTACTAAAACCACCGAAATCCTCTTCGTCGGTGCCGGAGAAGAACAGGCCGTATATAAGCCGCAGGGACCAGAACGAGGGGAAAAAGTAGCGGCTTATAGTCCGGAAATTACGGTATATCTATTCCACCCTAGGGTCCCAAAGTGAGGTACGTGAATAAGAACACTGATTATTCTGCAGTACGCTGGAACGCCTCTTGTGTACACTGCCCTTGTTAATTCTGCAAAGACACCAAGTTGTTCATGGTTCTGTGTGCGCTCTATGAACAAATACGTACATTTGATGATCATCTAGTGCACACGTGTCAAATTCAAGGTCCGGGGGCCAGATCCGGGCCGAAACGTCATTTAATGTGGCCCGCGAAAGAAAGCCTGGGAATAATGTGGATACTTCATCTTTCTTACTAAATGTTTTCATTTTTTCCATTCTGACAGAAAAAAAGGTATGTAATACATGAAATTTCATATGTTTTAAACTTTGATATATATACAAATATTCGATTGTTATTGGCGTGAATCTTTGGGCACCTCGCCATTCGATTCCGATTCTTGGGATGAGGCTTTGATTCATAATCAATCAATCATCAATCAAAATGTACTTATATAGCCCTAAATCACAAGTGTCTCAAAGGGCTGCACAGGCCACAACGACATCCTCAGCTCAGATCCCACATCAGGGCAAGAAAAAACTCAACCCAATGGGATGACAATGAGAAACCTTGGAGGGGACCGCAGATGTGGGGACCCCCCCTGGGCGACCGGTGCAATGGACGATCATCGATACTCATTTCAACACGATTCTCGATTCAAACTGATTTTTGCAATTTATTATTTGGTATAATAATAATCCAATCCAATCCACTTTATTTGTATAGCACATTTAAACAACAAAAATGTTTCCAAAGTGCTGCAGAACAATATTATAAACAATATTCAAATATTATCCTTAGCTCCACCAATGACTGAATAAAAAAAATAAAAAAATAAACATAAAACCAATATAAAAATAAATATGATTAAAAACGATTTTAAAGGGTAAAACCAATTAAAACAGTAAATAGAAATCAACATTTTAAAAAACACAGAGGACAACAGAGGACAGAGGACCACACTACTCACGTAGGGTTAAAAGCCAAAGAATAAAAGTTAAATGATAAATACATTACATTATTTATTATTTATTTATAATAAAAGTGGGTCTTAAGACGAGACTTAAAACACTCCACTGTGGGAGCAGTTTGAACATGGAGGGGCAGAGTGTTTCAGAGCTTAGGGCTGACCACAGAGAAGGCCCTGTCTCCCCTGGTTTTAAGTCTGGTCTTGGGCACCACGAGCTGGAGCTGGCTCTCGGACCTCAGAGCGCACGCAGGAGTGTAAATTTGGATGAGGTCCGAGATATAATGAGGTGCCAGTCCATGTAAAGCTTTAAAAACAAACAGCAAGGTTTTAAAATCAATTCTTAAATGAACAGGGAGCCAGTGCAAACTCTGAAGAATTGGGGTTATATGCTGGCGTTTCCTGGCCCCTGTTAAAAGTCGTGGTGCCGCGTTCTGGACTAACTTAAACCGGGAGAGAGCTTTTTGGCTAATGCCAGCATAAAGTGCATTGCAGTAGTCCAGGCGACTTGAAATAAAAGCATGCATGACTTGTTCAAAGAGGTTAAAAGATAAAAACGGTTTTACCTTTGCTAAAAGACGAAGATGATAAAAACACGATTTTAAAACGCCATTGACTTGCTTGTCAAGTTTAAAATCGCTGTCTATAGTGACGCTAACGCTGGTGACTTTAGGAATAATGTCACCACCGTAACAAAACAGCTTACAGGTTACAAAACATCCTTTTGGTTGCTGACGTATGACACATACACTACCGTTCAAAAGTTTGGGGTCACCCAAACAATTTTGTGGAATAGCCTTCATTTCTAAGAACAAGAATAGACTGTAGAGTTTCAGATGAAAGTTCTCTTTTTCTGGCCATTTTGAGCGTTTAATTGACCCCACAAATGTGATGCTCCAGAAACTCAATCTGCTCAAAGGAAGGTCAGTTTTGTAGCTTCTGTAACGAGCTAAACTGTTTTCAGATGTGTGAACATGATTGCACAAGGGTTTTCTAATCATCAATTAGCCTTCTGAGCCAATGAGCAAACACATTGCACCATTAGAACACTGGAGTGATAGTTGCTGGAAATGGGCCTCTATATACCTATGTAGATATTGCACCAAAAACCAGACATTTGCAGCTAGAATAGTCATTTACCACATTAGCAATGTATAGAGTGTATTTCTTTAAAGTTAAGACTAGTTTAAAGTTATCTTCATTGAAAAGTACAGTGCTTTTCCTTCAAAAATAAGGACATTTCAATGTGACCCCAAACTTTTGAACGGTAGTGTACGTGCACCAAATAAGCATAGAGATGGCCTAAAAAAAAATTGTTTTCATTAATTCTTCCCAAAATAAGGAATTTGATTTTTGAAAGTTACTAAAAAAAATTGGGATTCGAATGTGATTAAAACATTTTTTTAGCACCCTTAATTATTATAAACTGTATGATAGTTTGTAAAAAAAACAACAAAAAACTTAAATATCTGCTTGTCACCTTGACTTACGAGTTCAAAGCAAGTTATCAATCAATTTGTACATACAAAAATCAAATAACCAAATGCGTAGGCAATAATATAATGAGGCGATTATACTTTTATATTCTTACATTCACTGTTACAAGCGGCCCTCCGAGGGCGGCCATGACTGCGATGTGGCCCTCCATGAAAACAAGTTTGACACCCCTGATTTAGTCCATAGGTGTGTTTTTAATCTTGAAAATGTGAATTGTGTACATTTTTTTTAAACTAAGCCTGTGGTTTGTTTCTTGACTACTGACGACTATGTTACTCATGTTTATTATACGAGCGGTGGATTTTACGCACCATAGCTGAATAAGTCAGCCAGCCTGGCACGTCCTAATGTAAAAGAAATTAGGGAACATTTATTTTCTGAATGTAATAATTAATTATCGGACTGCCGATATTATCGGCCGATAAATGCTTTAAATTGTAATATCGGAAATTATCGGTATCGGTTTCAAAAAGTACAATTTATGACTTTTTAAAACGCCGCTGTACGGAGTGATACACGGACGTAGGGAGGAGTTCAGAGCGCCAATAAACCTTAAAGGCACTGCGTTTGTGTGCCGGCCCAATCACATAATACCTACGGCTTTTCACACACACAAGTGAATGCATGCATATTTGGTCAACAGCCATACAGGTCACACTGAGGATGGCCGTATAAACAACTTTAACACTGTTACAAATATGCGCCACACTGTGAACCCACACCAAAGAAGAATGACAAACACATTTTGGGAGAACATCCGCACCGTAACACAACATAAACACAACAGAACAAATACCCAAAACCCCTTGCAGCACTAACTCTTCCGGGACGCTACAATATACACCCCCCCCCCAACTCCGCCCACCTCAACCTCCTCATGCTCTCTCAGAGAGAGCATGTCCTAAATTCCAAGCTGCTGTTTTTGAGGCATGTTAAAAAAAATAAGTTGAGAATTTTGGGAACCACTGTAGTAATTAGACTATACTTACTTTACAAATGAAATATATCTTTGCATTGTTTTAGCTAAAACGGCGTATGATGACACTGCTTTCTGTTCTTCTGGATGAGCAGGCACTTATTTCCTTGACTGATGTTCTCCCAGATGGCTTTCATTATAGTGGCAGGAATCTGTGCTTGCCTCTACTTCCTCTTCCTCTGCTTCATGGTTTTCCAAGTATTCCGCAACATTAGTGGTAAGAGGACTTCACTGCCCGCCATGTCCAAGGCCAGACGTCTGCACTACGAGGTATGAACGATCGCCGTTTTACTACCTTCGCCAAGCAGGTTGCGTATTCGCCGAGGTTTGTCAGTCAGTGAGCAACACACCTCCAACAGTTATGGACAGATTTTGATGTAATTTTCAGGAAATGTCTCAAACGAGATAAAGAACAAGTGATTACATTTTGATTGTGATCCGGCTCACAGTCTGGATTCAGGATTATTTTTTAAAGGATTAGAAAGGGTCTGATGGAGGTCTGCACTGGGAGTGCATTTCTAGTTAATTTACCTAATTAATGTAAGGGGGGGTGTGAAACGTAACCCCCGCCAAAATTGAGGACATTTTTGTGAAGTAGGCACACTATTTTATGATTTATATGAATATTACCAATATAGCGCACTGGTATATAAACCGCACTCACTCAATTTTAGAAGAAAAAAGTACTTTTCCATTCATTAGCCGCACCGGACTATAAGCAGAAAATTAGTTATTTACACAGAACGATTTTGTAAATGTTTATGTGCCTGTAGACCGGCAGTAAAACGGATGATCAAACAAAACAGAAGTCATTGTCATGGACCCACTAGCCGCGGAAGCTAGCTCTCCAATCAGCGAAAGACTCAATAACTCCACGGTGATGTTTTGGTGAATTTACGAAACTGAAACAATCAATCAATCAATCGATGTTTATTTATATAGCCCTAAATCACAAGTGTCTCAAAGGGCTTCACAAGCCACAACGACATCCTCTAGGAGAGACCGGATGCAATGGACGTCGAGTGGGTCTAGCATAATATTGTGAAAGTCCAGTCCATAGTGGATCTAACATAATAGTGAGAGTCCAGTCCATAATAGTGAGAGTCCAGTCCATAGTGGGGCCAGCAGGAGACCATCCCGAGCGGAGACGGGTCAGCAGCGCAGAGATGTCCCCAACCGATGCATAGGCGAGCGGTCCACCCCGGGTCCCGACTCTGGACAGCCAGCACTTCATCCATGGCCACCGGGCCTGTGTCCGCCCCTCCACAAGGGAGAGGGGGGCAGAGGAGAAAATAAAATAAACGGCAGATCAACTGGTCTAAAAAGGGGGTCTATTTAAAGACTAGAGTATACAAATGAGTTTTAAGATGGGACTTAAATGCTTCTACTGAGGTAGCATCTCTAACATTCCAGAGTACTGGAGCCCGAAAAGAAAACGCTCTATAGCCCGCAGACTTTTTTTCAATACAAAAAGATTGAACAGCTAGAAGACAGAACAAGACTCCTACTTCCGGTTGAATGCTCAGTCGGGCACTGCAGCACCTGCAGTGTGCGAACTCGTCCAAAAGATGGTGCCATAGCATAAACAATAATACACCTATTCAGTGTATTTGCTTGTTTATTTATTTTTTTTGCATTATGACCGTCAGCAAAAAAAAAAAATCCATAAATTAGCTGCACTGTTTTATAAGCCACAGGGATCAAAGCGTAGGAAAAAAGTAGCGGCTTAAAGTCCCGAATTTACGATATATTTATTTAAAGGGGTCATATTGTGCAAAAACAACTTACCTGTTCTTTGGATAAATGGGATCCTCATAACCCCCCAAAATGTGAATATAAACCATGGAGGTGGAGATATGAATAAAACTCTTGACGCAGATGTAGAGCGGCCGTGCCAGCAACCTGGGGGTTCCCTGTTCGAGTCCTGCTTCTGCTTCTTCGACGTCCACAGTCTCCAAAAACAATTTGAAATGTGGACTCGTCAGACCACAAAAACTTTTCCACTTTGCATCAGTCCATCTTAGATGAGCTCGGGCCCAGCGAAGCCAGCGGCGTTTCTGGGTGTTGTTGATAAATGGCTTTCGATTTGCATAGGAGAGTTTTAACTTGCACTTACAGATGTAGCGACCAACTGTAGTTACTGACAGTGGTTTTCTGAAGTGTTCCTAAGCCCACGTGGTGATATCCTTTACACACTGATGTCGCTTTTTGATGCAGTACCGCCTGAGGGATCGAAGGTCCGTAACATCATCGCTTACGTGCAGTGATTTCTCCAGATTTTCTGAACCTTTTGATGATATTACGGACCGTAGATGGTGAAATCCCTAAATTCCTTGCAATAGTTCATTGAGAAATGTTGTTCTTAAATTGTTCTTAAACTGTTTGACGATTTGCTCACGCATTTGTTCACAAAGTGGTGACCCTCGCCCCATCCTTGTTTGTGAACGACTGTGTATTTCATTGAAGCTGCTTTTATACCCAATCATGACACCCACCTGTTCCCAATTAGCCTGTTCACCTGTGGGATGTTCCAAATAAGTGTTTGAGCATTCCTCAACTTTCTCAGTCTTTTTTGCCACTTGTGCCAGCTCTTTTAAAACATGTTGCAGGCATCAAATTCCAAATGAGCTAATATTTGCAAAAAAATAACAGTTTTCCAGTTCGAACGTTAAATATCTCTTCTTTGCAGTCTATTCAATTGAAAATAAGTTGAAAAGGATTTGCAAATCATTGTATTCTGTTTTTATTTACCATTTACACAACGTGCCAACGTCACTGGTTTTGGGGTTTGTATATACAGTATAGGTATATAAAGGTATACACAGTATAGGCGTAATGTGATCAAACTTTCTGGTTCTTGTCAAAAGTCTAGCAGCCACATTTTGTACCAACTGTAATCTTTTAATGCTAGACATAGGGAGACCCCAAAATATTAGTTACAGTAATTGAGAAGAGACGTAACGAACGCATAAATAATGATCTCAGCGTCGCTGGTGGACAAAATGGGACAAATTTTAGCGATATTACGGAGATGAAAGAAGGCTGTTTTAGTAACACTCTTAAAGGCCTACTGAAAGCCACTACTACCGACCACGCAGTCTGATAGTTTATATATCAATGATGAAATCTTAACATTGCAACACATGCCAATACGGCCGGGTTAGATTAGTAAAGTGCAATTTTAAATTTCCCGCAAAATATTCTGCTGAAAACGTCTCGGTATGATGACGTTTGCGTGTGACGTCACGGATTGTGCGGACATATTGGGACAGCATTGTGGCCAGCTATTAAGTCGTCTGTTTTCATCGCAAAATTCCACAGTATTCTGGACATCTGTGTTGGTGAATCTTTTGCAATTTGTTTAATGAACAATGAAGACAGCAAAGAAGAAAGCTGTAGGTGGGAAGCGGTGTATTAGCGGTTGGCTGCCGCAACACAACCAGGAGGACTTTGAGTTGGATAGCAGACGCGCTACCGTGAGTACGCAGCTTTGGCTTCCAAACATTTGATCGCTTGCCCGTACGTGCGTGCCGCTATGTGCATGTCACGTACGTAACTTTGGGGAAATATATGTGCTGTATGAACTTTAAGGAGGTGAACGGTACTTTGGGCTGTGGGATTGAGTGTGTTGTGCGGGTGTTTGAGTTGTATTGGTGGGTTATATGGACGGGAGTGGGGAGGTGTTTGTTATGCGGATTAATTTGTGGCATATTAAATATAAGCCTGGTTGTGTTGTGGCTAATAGAGTATATATATGTCTTGTGTTTATTTACTGTTTTAGTCATTCCCAGCTGAATATCAGGTCCCACCCGCTTCTCACAGCATCTTCCCTATCTGAATCGCTTCCACTGCCCTCTAATCCTTCACTCTCACTTTCCTCATCCACGAATCTTTCATCCTCGCTCAAATTAATGGTGTAATCGTCGCTTTCTCGGTCCGAATCGCTCTCGCTGCTGGTGGGAATGATTGTAAACAATGTGCAGATGTGAGGAGCTCCACAACCTGTGACGTCACGCTACTTCTGGTACAGGCAAGGCTTTTTTATCAGCGACCAAAAGTTGAGAACTTTATCGTCGATGTTCTCTACTAAATCCTTTCAGCAAAAATATGGCAATATCGCGAAATGATCAAGTATGACACATAGAATGGACCTGCTATCCCCGTTTAAATAAGAACATTTCATTTCAGTAGGCCTTTAATGTGTGACTCAAATGAGAGAGTTGAGTACTCTTAAAGGTACTCTCAAATGTGCGACGCACTGAGAGCCTAGTACGTGACCTGCTACGTGGCGAGGGAACACTGAGAGCGTAGTACGTGACCTGCTACGTGGCGAGGGAACACTGAGGGCGTAGTACGTGACCTGCTACGTGGCGAGGGAACACTGAGAGCGTAGTACGTGACCTGCTACGTGGCGAGGGAACACTGAGAGCATAGTACGTGACCTGCTACGTGGCGAGGGAACACTGAGAGCATAGTACGTGACCTGCTACGTGGCGAGGGAACACTATACATCTTGACTGTGCACTTTGACTCAAGTTCTAAGACCCCCCCTCCTTTTGAAGGGTTTGATTTTCAGGTTCAAGTTCCTCATGCTGGTCACTCTGGCCTGTGCTGCCATGACGGTCATCTTCTTCATCATCAGCCAGGTGAGTGTCATCATGTATTCGCCAGAGCCGTCGGACAACAAGAAGTGTACTTGCAACCTGTCCAGGTGAACGAGGGCCACTGGCACTGGGGGGACCACACAGTGCAGGTGAACAGCGCCTTCTTCACTGGCATCTACGGAATGTGGAACCTGTACGTGTTTGCCATCATGTTCCTCTACGCCCCCTCTCACAAGCGATACGGCGACGACCAGTCAAGCGCTCAGTGCATCACTGGTAACTATGACAACCATTTCTACACAGATGTGTGAAATTCTTTTCTCCAAGGCTAATTCGGCACCATTTGGTATTGATTATTTTCCATTGCCAAAGGTACTATGCAGTGTTTCCCACACATTCATTTATTTGTTGCGGCCCGCCACGAAAAAATTAAGGCCGCCACAAAAAAATGTTTTTTTAATTTTAATTTTAATTTTAATTTTATTTTTTTTGGTCCTGTCCAGCTTCTCAGGCAAATCATATAGTTGATGTAGATGCCCATATCAGCTGTTCAGATTTACTTTACAAAAGAGAAGTGTAGGATCACAATTTTTGGAGCTCTTTGTTCAGTGGATCAGATGTTTGATGAAGCTCTGTGTCTATCTACCACCACTACTGTTTTCTGTTTATTTGTTACTGACTGTGGCAGGACACCTCTGCCTCTGTTTCACTTTATGTTGCTGGTAAATAATATGGTTGTAGTAGTAGGCTAAAGTTAAATTATTTAGTATGCACTAATTAAAGGGGCAGAGCTTTAAGAGACATTTTAGCTTTTATATTTTTATAAGATATATTTTTGTAAGAACCACAATTAATAAATATATTTCAGTGAATAACTTATTGTTCAAAAATATGTACATAAAGTGTTGTAATTATATTGTAAAATGGATGGATGGATGGATGGACGTTTAAAACAAAACTGTTATTATTAATTAGTAAGTATACATTTTTTGAGCCTTTTTAGAGAAAATCATATCATTGTAGTAAATTATGCAAATGACTAAATGATGTCATGGTGGCCACGCCCCCACCGCCACAGGTATCTTGGCAGTTTATGGGAAACACTGCTATGAGATACTAGTACCTGGTCAGAGGTGGGACTCTATTAAATACTGCTGCTGTGGATGCTGCAGTATTACATGCCAGTCCCGTCTTGCACAAAGGACGGTCTATTTATGGCCTGCAAGCACATGACTAGTAATTAGGCAACACGGGAGACAGCGCTCAATTTACTTGTCATTTTTTGAAATGGAAAGGAAAGTAAACTAAAGGGAAGTAGAGTTAAGCTTAGCCAGGAAGAAAGCGGCATTATTAAGCATCAAATATGTTTAAAAGTACATTTGGGTATGAATAAAAATCCAAATGAGACATTTTTTTTGAATGCTTTAAATCAGGGATGTCAAACTGGTTTTCATTGAGGGCCACTGGCAGTTTTGGCTGCCATCAGAGGGCCGCTTGTAACAGTGAATAATGTATGAATTTGCCTCTGGATTTCATTATTAATTATATACACTACCGTTCAAAAGTTTAGGGTCACATTGAAATGTCCTTATTTTTGAAGGAAAAGCACTGTACTTTTCAATGAAGATAACTTTAAACTAGTCTTAACTTTAAAGAAATACACTCTATACATTGCTAATGTGGTAAATGACTATTCTAGCTGCAAATGTCTGGTTTTTGGTGCAATATCTACATAGGTGTATAGAGGCCCATTTCCAGCAACTATCACTCCAGTGTTCTAATGATACAATGTGTTTGCTCATTGGCTCAGAAGGCTAATTGATGATTAGAAAACCCTTGTGCAATCATGTTCACACATCTGAAAACAGTTTAGCTCGTTACAGAAGCTACAAAACGGACCTTCCTTTGGGCAGATTGAGTTTCTGGAGCATCACATTTGTGGGGTCAATTAAACGTTCAAAATGGCCAGAAAAAGAGAACTTTCATCTGAAACTCGACAGTCTATTCTTGTTCTTAGAAATGAAGGCTATTCCACAAAATTGTTTGGGTGACCCCAAACTTTTGAACGGTAGTGTACATTGTTTTAAGTAGACTGATTTTACAGTAAAAACTTTACATTTACAAAATCTTACTGTAAAATATAGTTGTTGTTTTTTTTTAAACAACATTTTACGGTATATGGAAAAACTGTACCACTGCTTTTTGCAGGGGCGTTTACGGAAAAAGCTGGCAGCTTAGTTGCCATTATATTGTTAATGGAAAAACAGTACAAGTTCTTTTTTTTAATTCTGGCAACTTAGCTGCCAGTTTTTCTACCGTAAAAACAAAAACCGTAGATTTTACAGTCAACAACTGGCAGCTCAGTCAACAGAATTTTAACGCCAAAAAAAGTACCCTCTTTTTCGGACTATTATAAGTCGCAGTTTTTTTCATAGTGTGGCCGGGGGTGCGACCTATACTCAGGAGCGACTTATGTGTGAAATTGTTAACACATTACCCTAAAATATCAAATAATATTATTTAGCTCATTCACGTAAGAGACTAGACGTATAAGATTTCATGGGATTTAGCAATTAGGAGTGACAGATTGTTTGGTAAACGTATAGCATGTTCTATATGTTCTAGTTATTTGAATGACTCTTACCATAATATGTTACGTTAACATACCAGGCACGTTCTCAGTTGGTTATTTATGCCTCATATAACGTACACTTATTCAGCCTGTTGTTCACTATTCTTTATTTATTTTAAATTGCCTTTCAAATGTCTATTCTTGGTGTTAAGTTTTATCAAATAAATTTCCCCCAAAAATGCTACTTATACTCCAGTGCGACTTATATATGTTTTTTTCCTTCTTTATTATGCATTTTCGGCCGGTGCGACTTATACTCCGGAGCGACTTATACTCCGAAAAATACGGTAGTAGTTTTTTTTCCAATTTACAGTAATATGCTGTAAAGAACAATGTACAATTTATTGTAATTTTTATGAATTTGATGGGTAGTTTGCTGTAAAGTTAAGTATTTTTATTTCGACAAAAACATGTTTGGAAAGTATGATAGTATACTGTAATGTTTTTTGTAATATTGGATACTATTAAAGTTTAAAAATCATGCAATTTTAAGCAGTACATATATTTTTTCTGTCAAAATGGAAAAAAATCAATGACATTTAGTGAGAAAATATTAAGTACTTTGACATGTGTTTGCGGGCTAGATAAAATGATGTCCCGGGCCAGATCTGGCCCCCGGGCCTTGAGTTTGACACCAGTGCTTTAAAGGCTCACTCTGTGTGATCTATTTCAGATGTTCTAACTCTATTTCAGATGTTTTAACTGTAAACACAATTGGGAAAATTGATTTATTTGGCATTGAATTTAACTGAAGGAAAAAAATCTTTAGGCTTTTAACACCCCCAAAAATACCGTACTTTCCGAGCTATAAAGTCCACCGGTATTCAAGCCACAACTACCAAATTTTTGAACAAATAAATAGATTTTTATAATAGCCGCACCGGACCAGGAGCCGCAGATACATACCGGTACTAAATATTTTATAAATGTTTATTTACATACCTTAATTGTTTCCAAACGGTGTCTGTAACACGGCAGTAAACCGGCTGATTAAACAAAACAGAAGTCATTGTCATGGACCTACTAGCTGTGCAAGCTAGCTCTCCAATTAGATTAACAGACTCAATAATTCCACGGTGACGTTTTGGTGGATTTACTTAAGAATTTGTAAAACAAACAATACAAAAAGAATATAAGTTAATAATACTAACACAGACACTCATAGACGTGTTAGGATATTAGCTAATGCTACCAACGCTAGCTCGATTACATTACGATGCTGATATGCATTTAAACACTCCTACAGACATCACACATGGGACGGTTTAGTAAGTAAGAATTGTTTTAGTTGTATTGTAAAACTTGCAAACGCTGCTTGGAGTGATGACTGAAGAATCCATACGAGTAGATACGCTATGGACGGATATGGTGCGTCCCATTTGTTCTGGGAAGTCTGAATTTAAGTTACTAGTCGGAATTTCAACTGGAACACTCCTGGAGGTCTGATTTCTGACTCGGAAAGTCAGAATATTCTCACCATCCCTGAGTTTGTTTCTGTAATATCCGTTTTTATCACTTCTGATTAGTTTTTGTTGCAGTGAATCAGCCATATACGATGTGTTGTTGGACGTTAATTTATGATAACGTTACTGTGGTGTCAGCTAGATGTGTTTCACGTGGTATATACGCTGTACGTCGCTAGCAATAACGTCTTTATTTCTTCCTTATCTACTGTGCTTGAAGGTTGTAGAAAGAGTCCATATTTTCTCATAAGTTGTTTAAATTCAGACAAGGCAAGCGCAAAAACAGCTCTCGCGGGTGTGGCAATCTTGATTTCCGTCCTTGTAACTGGAACGCTCACAGCCCATCTTTGGCGTCATTCCCAGCTCCAACTTCCGAGGTAAATGGAACGTGCAGCGTTATACTTCCGGTTCTAGGCATTAAAACAGGAAGTACGTGTTCTACCCGCAGCACCTGCAGTGAGCAACATCTTCCAAAAGTTGGCGCTATTGCACAGACAATAACGCACCTTTTCAGTGTTGAATGCAAAACATTGTATTCAACACAGAAAAGTCTTAAATTAGCTGCACCGTTTAATAAGCTGCAGGTGTCAAAGCGTAGGAAAAACGTAGCGGCTTATAGTCCGAAAAAATACGTTGTGTAAAACTACAGTAGTAGGAGTTTCCAATTTTTGAGGGGCTTGAGACTTGAGTTCGAACGTCTTCTTTGGCTCAAAGAACGGTAACAGTGAAGATGGTGAAGGGTTTGAAACCGGGATATTCAACTGAATTGTTATGGGGGCCACATTTTCAGAAAGCTAAGGGGCTGGGCTGGACTTCTTCCCCTCACTGTTAGTTGTATGTTCTATGTATCAGAGAACCAGCATCCTCTACAGTAGACATTTCATTATGCTCTATTTATTTTGTCCCGGCTACAGGAGCGTTCTGATGTTTTTAAGGATCTTTTGCACAATACAAAGCTAGTCAAAGATCATCTATATGACAGCACTCTAGTGTTTTGAAGAATCTGCTGCAAAACACAAGTTTTTTTTAAAAACTTAACTCTCTGGCCACCAATTGACTAGCCCGAATGATGAAAAAAAGGGGACTTAAAGTTGAAACTTGAGGAACACCACTAGTATAACTAAAGACTTTGCAAAAAAAAAAGCTATTCAAAGATCATCTCTATGACAGCACTATAGTGTTTGTAAGAATCTGCTGCAAAACACAAGTCTCTCGAGCCACAAGTTGAATAGCCCAAATGATAGAAAAAATGGGACTTAAAGTTGAACCTTGAAGAACTCCACTAGTATAACTAAAGATGTTGCAAAAAAAAAAAAAGATATTCAAATATCATCTCTATGACAGCACTCTAGCAGTTGTAAGAATCTGCTGCAAAACACAAGTTGTTTTTTTAACTGAACTTTCTGGCCACCAGTTGAATAGCCCAATTTAGGGGAAAAAAGGGGACCTAAAGTTGAACCTTGAGGAATACCACTAGTATAACTAAAGATGTTGCAAAAAAAAAAAGCTATTCAAATATCATCTCTATAACAGCACTGTAGCGTTTGTAAGAATCTGCTGCAAAACACAAGTCTCTTGGGCCACCAGTTGAATAGCCCAAAGTTGAAAAAAGGGGACCTAAGGTTGAACCTTGAGGAACACCACTAGTATAACTAAAGATGTTGCAAAAAAAGCTATTCAAAGATCATCTCTATTACAGCACTCTAGCGTTTGTAAGAATCAGCTGCAAAACACACGGGTTTTTTTTAAACTGAACTTTTAGGCCACCAGTTGAATAGCCCAAATGATGAAAAAAAGGGCACCTAAAGTTGAACCTTGAGGAACACCACTAGTATAACTTAAGATGTTGCAAAAAAAAGCTATTCAAAGATCATCTCTATGACAGTACTTTAGCGTTTGTAAGAATCTGCTGCAAAACACAAGTCTCTCCGGCTACAAGTTGAATAGCCCAAATGATGACAAAAGGGGACCTAAAGTTGAACATTGAGGAACACCACTAGTATAACTAAAGACGTTGCAAAAAAAAAGCTGTTCAAAGATCATCTCTATGACAGTACTCGAGTGTTTGTAAGAATCTGCTGAAAAACACATGTTGTTTTTTAACTGAACTCTCTGGCCACCAGTTGACTAGCCCGAATGATGAAAAAAAGGGGACCTAAAGTTGAACCTTGAGGAACACTACTAGTATAACTTAAGATGTTGCAAAAAAAAAAAAGCAATTCAAAGATCATCTCTATGACAGCACTCTAGCGTTTGTAAGAATCTGCTGCAAAACACAAATCTCTCGGGCCACCAGTTGAATAGCCCAAATGATGACAAAAAAGGGATCTAAAGTTGAACCTTGAGGAACACCACTAGTATAACTAAAGATGTTGCAAAAAAAAAAAAAGCTATTCAAAGATCATCTCTATGACAGCACTCTAGTGTTTGTAAGAATCTGCTGCAAAACACAAGTCTCTCCGGCCACAAGTTGAATAGCCCAAGATGAAAAAAAGAGGACCTAAAGTTGACCCTTGAGGAACACAACTAGTATAACTAAAGATGTTGCAAAAAAAGCTATTCAAAGATCATCTCTATTACAGCACTCTAGCGTTTGTAAGAATCAGCTGCAAAACACACGGGGTTTTTTTTAACTGAACTTTTAGGCCACCAGTTGAATAGCCCAAATGATGAAAAAAAGGGCACCTAAAGTTGAACCTTGAGGAACACCACTAGTATAACTAAAGACGTTGCAAAAAAAAGCTGTTCAAAGATCATCTCTATGACAGTACTTTAGCGTTTGTAAGAATCTGCTGCAAAACACAAGTCTCTCCGGCTACAAGTTGAATAGCCCAAAGGTGAAAAAAGGGGACCTTTGATTGATTGATTGAAACTTTTATTAGTAGGTTGCACAGTGAAGTACATATTCCGTACAATTGACCACTAAATGGTAACACCCCAATAAGTTTTTCAACTTGTTTAAGTCGGGGTCCACTTACCGTAATTTCCGGACTATAAGCCGCTACTTTTTCCCCTTGTTCTGGTCCCTGCGGTGCGGCTTATTTACGGCCTGTTCTTCTCCGACACCGACGAAGAGTATTTCGGTGGTTTTAGTACGCAGGAGGAAGATGATGACACAATGATTAAAGACTGACTTTTCATATACCGGTAGGCTGGTTATTTTGATAACGTACAGGCGAGCACTTTGTATTACTTTGCACCGTTGTATTATTTGTACTCTGCACGAATGCTGTTCGCCATGTCAAAGATGTGAAAGTTTGATTGAATGATTGAAAGATTTATTGTTAATAAATGGGACGCTTTGCGTTCCCAAACAGTCATCTCTGTCCCGACAATCCCCTCCGTGGTAGCAGGAACCCCTTTATACTACGGTAATTACACATCAAAACCCTGCGGCTTATAGTCGGGTGCGGCTTATACAGGTATAAGGAGCAATCTGTATTTTCCCCTAAATTTAGCTGGTGCGGCTTATAGCCAGGTGCGGCTTATAGTCCGGAAATTACGGTAAATTGATTCATGATACAGATATATACTATTTTCATAATACAGTCATCACACAAGTTAATCATCAGAGTATATTCAATGAATTATTTACATTATTTACAATCCGGGGTGTGGGATATGGAGGGGGGGGGTTTAGAATTGGTTGGTATCAACAATTCAGTCATCAACAATTGCATCATCAGAGAAATGAAAAAAGAAAAAAAAGCTATTCAAAGATCATCTCTATGACAGCACTTTAGCGTTTGTAAGAATCTGCTGCAAAACACAAGTCTCTCGGGCTACAAGTTGAATAGCCCGAATGATGAAAAAAAGGGGACCTAAAGTTGAACCTTGAGGAACACCACTAGTATAACTGAAGACGTTGAACTAATAACTGACTGTGTCTGAAGTAAACGAGCTACAGCAACACATTAGTTAAATGAATCACATTTTGAGAACAATGTGTAGCTACCAAAAAGGAGAGGACTTAAAGGGGTGCCTTGAGGAACACCTCGGGTATGTAAACGATACGTTTGGACCAAAGTGTTCTGTTTGCTAGCAAGTTTCAAATGTCAATGCAAGCATCTGCCAATGTGTTTACAGTGGTCCAAGTTCTTCTACACAACTGGAACACTCTCGTGTTTTAGGAATTTGCTGCAAAAATGTTTGTCTCCCAAGTTTTGAACTCGGGGCCCGTTTATTAGCCCTGGTTTAGAAGTCATGAAAAGCGTGCGTCTCCGGAGTTATTTATCAAAATGCATTTTTGGAGGCTTTCCCAAAAGTCCATCAAGCATGCAGTCTCCCATGTTCCAACCACTGTTGATTTACTCCTTCATTTCTGCTGAGTCGACGTCCTCGTCCCTCCAATATCTTCACGCCAAGTGTCCGTTTGTGCAGGAGACGCCGGGGCGTCCAGCGGGGAGGACATCCAGTTGACCACGACCATCACTCATGTCGACGGTCCCACTGAGATCTACAAGATGACGGGCAAAGAGGCCCAAGAATAGATCAACGACTGCAGTTTATCACCGAGTGTTCCAACGAGCCCCTTTCCTTCCACGGGGCCCACTCGTGCACCCACTTCCCCTTCATCCTTGCTGCCTGTTCATTTCATTCTACACACCATGCTTTTGTGTACAGTGTCGGTAAATGTTGCACAACTCCTTGGACACCAAGTTGGACACTTGAACGCGTTTTTATGGGCAAAGGCGGTCGAGGAAATCATCGGTGAGAAAAGTCGCATCAAGTTGCATCAAGCGGCAGTCTGCACTGAAGTTGAACTGTTTGCTAAGTCCTGAGCTGGTGATGGGAATGGACTTTATTTTGTATTTGTATTGCTACTTGGTTCAATTTGTATGTCCTGTTGCATTCTCGGTGAGGCAACACATCCTTTTCTTCCATAGAAAGTAGATCATGTGACGCACATCAGTAGTTTTTACATAACTGCGGAACATGCCCATTTGAGGAATTCACATTATTTGTGTTTTTATAGTGTTTTTTTAAACTTCAGAACAATGTATTCAGCTCTACCAATGTTGCCAGTAGTCTATTAAATGCCATGTTTGTGCTTTTTATTTTAATTTAAATAAACATGCTTTTACTTAACCTTTGGTGCAGACTTGTTTCAAATATTTGTCAGCTAACCAATTGAAAGCTAGCTTTGAGTAGCTCATAAAAATATGGTTATGGTTTTATTTCGAACATGCATACAGTTACAGGAGGGGTCGGCAACCCAAAACGTTGAAAGAATTGGACCAAAAATACAAAAAACTAGAGATGTATGCTTTAAAATGCAATATCGGAATTTATCGGTATTGGGTTTTTTTTTATTATCGGTATCGTTTTTTGTTGTTGTTGTTGTTTTTTAAATTTTTTATTAAATCAACATAAAAAACACAAGATACACTTACAATTAGTACACTAACCCAAAAAACCTCCCTCCCCCCTTTACACTCATTCACACTCATTCACACAAAAGGGTTGTTTCTCTCTGTTATTAATATTCTGGTTCCTACATTATATATCAAGATATATCAATACAGTCTGCAAGGGATACAGTCCGTAAGCACACATGATTGTGCGTGCTGCTGGTCCACTAATAGTACTAACCTTTAACAGTTAATTTTTACTCATTTTCATTAATTACTAGCTTCTATGTAACTGTTTTTATATTGTTTTACTTTCTTTTTTATTCAAGAAGATGTTTTTAATTTATTTATCTTATTTTATTGTATTAATTTTTTTAAAAAGGACCTTATCTTCACCATACCTGGTTGTCCAAATTAGGCATAATAATGTGTTAATTCCACGACTGTATATATAGGTATCGGTTGATATCGGTATCGGTAATTAAAGAGTTGGACAATATCGGAATATCAGATATCGGCAAAAAGCCATTATCGGACATCCCTACAAAAAACAAATCTGTCTGGAGCCGCAAAAAATTAAAAGCCGTATATAAGTTATAATAAATGCAACACATGACGTGTCTATATTAGCTATAATAGCCTACTATCAAAATGACTATTGTCGCAGGCTGAAGCAAATCTTCGTTGACAGAAATGTTGAAATTTAATATTTATTCTACACATTTTTACAACATTAGAAAACATTAGTAATGACCAAAGGTACAGATGTGTGTGTACAAGTTAAAGGGAACGACAGGCTGTCTTCTTTTAATAGATTTATTACAATCTTTGGCAAGCTTGATAATATTTGCTGTGGTCTGGAACAACATGGCATACAAACAACTATCTGAAATGCAGCCAATATTACATACAGATAATGTGTCATGAGACATGCAAAACTAAATTATATCATACTTGCCAACCCTCCCGTTTTTAGCGGGAGAATCCCGATATTCAGCGCCTCTCCCGACAACCTCCCGGCAGAGATTTTATCTCGACAAACTCCCGGTATTCAGCCGGAGCTGGAGGCCACGCCCCCTCCAGCTCAATGCGGACCTGAGACTGAGTGGGGACAGCCTGTTCTCACGTCCGCTTTCCCACAAAATAAACAACTTGCCTGCCCAAAGACGTCATAACATCTAGGGCTTTTATAGAGTGCACAACTGCGCACACAACAAGGAGACGAAGCAGAAGAACGAGGAAATTACAGACATGGCGGCCGAAATGATATACTCATCATGAACGGAGAAGTTAAACAGGACAATACTGCCATCTAATGGATAGCCACTGGAACACTGAAATTCAAGTATTTTTTTTTCTTTTTTCTATGTAAATAAAATAAAAATAAAAAATAAAAATATATAGCTAGAATTCACTGAAAGTCAAGTATTTCATACATATATATATATATATATATGTATGAAATATATATGAAATACTCGAGTTGGTGAATTCTAGCTGTAAATAACCACGCCCCCCCCCCCACCCCTCCCCCTCCCGATATTGGAGGTCTCAAGGTTGGCAAGTATGAAATTATATACAAAGAGGATAAACGTAAAGGATATTAAATGAGCTCAAATATACCTACAAATGAGGCATAATGATGCGATATGTACATACAGCTAGCCTAAATAGCATGTTAGCATTGATTAGCTTGCAGTCATGCACTGACCAAATATGCCTGATTAGCACTCCAACAAGTCAATAACATCAACAAAGCTCACCTTTGTGCATTCACGCACAGCATAAAACGTTTGGTGGACAAAATGAGACAAAGGAGTGGAAGATTTTACTTGTAAACAAACTGTTGCATCACAGTCCACACTATGGTGAGTTTAAGAACCGCCGAAATTAGTAGGGCAAAATGTTCGCCAAATACTCTCATCAGTGAAGCATACACACATATTAACACATTAAACAGTGGGCTTTCTAACAATTGGGAAGGTTTGTTTCATCTTTGTCCTCAAACAAAAAACACACTAAAACAAAAAAATATTTTCCCCCCATCTTTTTCCATTTTCGATCCTTTTTTAAAAATGCTCCAGGGAGCCACTAGGGCGGTGCTAAAGAGCCGCAAGTTGCAGACCCCCGAGTTAGTTACAGTTACGTCACGTATATCTAATTCCTCATTACGACATGTCTGAAAAGGAGTAGGAAGAAGCAGAGCTTATTAAATCATACCCTCCTTTTCATTCCATAGCCATTTTTCTTCCACATTTTGTTTACTCCCTGTGCTCAATTCTCGACACAAATTAAGTCAATAGAAAATGATCAATGGTGGTTCAAATGAGATTAATAAAATGATTCTCATTTTCAGAATATAATATATTTCATGACAAAATACTAACCCCCAAAAAAGCATCAAGACAATGTTAGTATGAACGAAGATCTGCTTCCTAAAAGTACAATGTAAATATCAGTCATATAAATGAAACACAATCTTTTATTTTTGGCAAAGTAGGTGGAATAATTTAAAAATGCTTTAATACAAAATGTGATTTGTGGATACCAACATTTTGACAATGTTCTGGCAAAAAAAAAAAAAAAGAGAGCTTATTCCCTCGGTTTTGGGGTGGTTTGACTCAGATGGTTTCTGGTTCGAATCCAGCTTCCGCCATCCTCGTCACTGCCATCGTGTTCTTGGGCAAGACACTCCGTAGTAGATAATGTGTTTCTCCATGTACAAACCCCGTTTCCATATGAGTTGGGAGATTGTGTTAGATGTAAATATAAACGGAATACCATGATTTGCAAATCCTTTTCAACCCATATTCAGTTGAATATGCTACAAAGACAACATATTTGATGTTCAAACTGATAAAAACAATTTTTTTTTGCAAATAATCATTAACTTAGAATTTGATGCCAGCAACACGTGACAAAGAAGTTGGGAAAGGTGGCAATAAATACTGATAAAGTTGAGGAATGCTCATCAAACACTTATTTGGAACATCCCACAGGTGAACAGGCAAATTGGGAACAGGTGGGTGCCATGATTGGGTATAAAAGTAGATTCCATGAAATGCTCAGTCATTCACAAACAAGGATGGGGCGAGGGTCACCACTTTGTCAACAAATGCGTGAGCAAATTGTTGAACAGTTTAAGAACAACATTTCTCAACCAGCTATTGCAAGGAATTTAGGGATTTCACCATCTACGGTCCGTAATATCATCAAAGGGTTCAGAGAATCTGGAGAAATCACTGCACGTAAGCAGCTAAGCCCGTGACCTTCGAGGCCTCAGGCTGTACTGCATCAACAAGCGACATCAGTGTGTAAAGGATATCACCACATGGGCCTCAGGAACACTTCAGAAACCCACTGTCAGTAACTACAGTTGGTCGCTACATCTGTAAGTGCAAGTTAAAACTCTCCTATGCAAGGCGAAAACCGTTGATCAACAACACCCAGAAAAGCCGTCGGCTTCGCTGGGCCTGAGATCATCTAAGATGAACTGATACAAAGTGGAAAAGTATTCTGTGGTCTGACGAGTCCACATTTCAAATTGTTTTTGGAAACTGTGGACGTCGTGTCCTCCGGACCAAAGAGGAAAAGAACCATCCGGATTGTTATAGGCGCAAAGTTGAAAAGCCAGCATCTGTGATGGTATGGGGGTGTATTAGTGCCCAAGACATGGGTAACTTACACATCTGTGAAGGCGCCATTAATGCTGAAAGGTACATACAGGTTTTGGAGCAACATATGTTGTCATCCAAGCAACGTTACCATGGACGCCCCTGCTTATTTCAGCAAGACAATGCCAAGCCACGTGTAACATCAACATGGCTTCATAGTAAAAGAGTGCGGGTACTAGACTGGCCTGCCTGTAGTCCAGACCTGTCTCCCATTGAAAATGTGTGGCGCATTATGAAGCCTAAAATACCACAACGGAGACCCCCGGACTGTTGAACAACTTAAGCTGTACATCAAGCAAGAATGGGAAAGAAATCCACCTGAGAAGCTTCAAAAATGTGTCTCCTTAGTTCCCAAACGTTTACTGAGTGTTGTTAAAAGGAAAGGCCATGTAACACAGTGGTGAACATGCCCTTTCCCAACTACTTTGGCACGTGTTGCAGCCATGAAATTCTAAGTTAATTATTATTTGCAAAAAAATAAATAAAGTTTATGAGTTTGAACATCAAATATGTTGTCTTTGTAGTGCATTCAATTAAATATGGGTTGAAAAGGATTTGCAAATCATTGTATTCCGTTTATATTTACATCTAACACAATTTCCCAACTCATATGGAAACAGGGTTTGTAAAACGCTTTGTGTCACTTCAATTTATGCGTAAAATAAACGAAACGTTGCAAAAATGAGTAGCTTTCTGCCATTTAAAAAGTAAAAGTAGCTCTCAGGAGAAACAAGGTTGGAGGCTCCTGTGTTGGGGCTTACAAAACTGCTGGTATAACAGGTTTGGACTGTAAACATGAATGTTTAGGTGAACACTGCCCCCTTCAGGCTCATAGTAGAACTGTTTAAATCTCCATGCGTCTGTCAATTGTAGACTGTACAACCGGAAGTTGTGCCACACAAAATGATACGATGGACCAATTTTGAGCAAAATGTGAATTACACTTAATACTGGCATCAATTAAGATCCAATATTGTAACTATTGGCGAGTACGTCTGTATGCTGGACATTGAATATTGTGGAGTGTTATTATTTATTTTATACACGTTTTTATTTATTTTATTTCTGCTTGTGTTTCTTTTATTTGGGTTTTTATCGTTGTATGTTTTTTTGATTCTGTAATATACATCCCCCTGGGCCTGAAATAAAATGACTACTCCTAATAATAATAATCATAATCAATAATCAATATCACAGGTGGCTTTTTTGCCGATACCCGATATTGTCCAACTCTTAATTACCGATTCCGATATCAACCGATACCGATATATACAGTCGTGGAATTAACACATTATTATGCCTAATTTTGTTGTGATGCATTAAACAATGTAACAAGGTTTTCCAAAATAAATCAACTCAACTTATGGAAAAAAATGCCAACATGGCACTGCCATATTTATTATTGAAGTCACAAAGTGCATTATTTTTTTAAACATGCCTTAAAACAGCAGCTTGGAATTTGGGACATGCTCTCCCTGAGAGAGCATGAGGAGGTTGAGGTGGGCGGGGTTGGTGGGGGCTGGGGGTGTATATTGTAGCGTCCCGGAAGAGTTAGTGCTGCAAGGGTTTCTGGGTATTTGTTCTATTGTGTTCATGTTGTGTTACAGTGCGGATGTTCTCCCGAAATATGTTTGTCATTCTTGTTTGGTGTGGGTTCACAGTGTGGCGCATATTTGTAACCGTGTTAAAGTTGTTTATACGGTCACCCTCAGTGTGACCTGTATGGCTGTTGACCAAGTATGCTTGCATTCACTTGTGTGTGTGAAAAGCCGTAGATATTATGTGATTGGGCCAGCACGCAAAGGCAGTGCCTTTAAGGTTTATTGGCGCTCTGTACTTCTCCCTACGTCCGTGTACCACTCCGTACAGCGGCGTTTTAAAAAGTCATACATTTTACTTTTTTTTTTCAAAATATTTTTATTGAATTTTGCAGACAATACAGCATGATGGATCATGGCAACAGCAAGTTGGAGTATCTGCACATTTTTCAATATGTAACATAACAAACCCCATCCCTTACAATACCCGCCCACTTAATTCCCAAGGTAATTGTCGCCTAGTGCCCACAACAAATATAGACACACATGAATATATGCAAACTTAGCTTCAATCTAACAAACTATATTGAGGTAAATAAAGAGTAAATAAGGTACAATAAATAAATAAATAATACATAAGATATACAATAAAATATAACGTAAAAGTAAATAAACACAAGGAATGAGGGTGGGGGGCCCCAAGTTTTATGGAAAGATGCCACAGACCCTTTCTGCGAGAACCGAAGCTTCTCTAATTGCAGACACCGCAAGACATCTTGTATACATTTTACTTTTTGAAACCGATAATTTCCGATATTACATTTTAAAGCATTTATCGGCCGATAATATCGGCAGTCCGATATTATCGGACATCCCTAATCACAGGAGGTTAGTGCTGACACAACGTAAATTGTAAGCGATGATATTACGGACCTTCGACCACTCAGGCGGTACTGCATCAAAAAGCGACATCAGTGTGCAAAGGATATCACCACATGCTCTGAGGAACATTTCAGAAAACCACTGTCAGTAACTACAGTTGGTCGCTACATCTGTAAGTGCAAGTTAAAACTCTACTATGCAAAGCGAAAGCCATTTGTCAACAACACCCAGAAACGCTGGGCCCGAGTTCATCTAAGATGGACTGATCAAAAGTGTTTTGTGGTCTGACGAGTCCACATTTCAAATTGTTTTTGGAAACTGTGGGCGTCGTGTCCTCCGGACCAAAGAGGAAAAGAACCCTCGGATTGTTCTAGGCACAAAGTGTAAAAGCCAGCATCTGTGGTGGTATGGGGGTGTATTAGTGCTCAAGACATGGGTAACTTACACATCTGTGAAGGCGCCATTAATGCTGAAAGGTACATACAGGTTTTGGAGCAACATATGTTGCCATCCAAGCAACATTATCATTGACGCCCCTGCTTATTTCAGCAAGACAATGCCAAGCCACCTGTTACAACAGCGTGGCTTCATAGTAAAAGAGTGCGGGTACTAGACTGGCCTGCCTGTAGTCCAGACTTGTCTCCCATTGAAAATGTGTGGCGCATTATGAAGTCTAAAATAACACAATGGAGACCCCCGGACTGTTGAACAAATAGATCCCCCTGGGTCTGAAATAAAATGACTACTACTACCACTACTAATCAAAATCAATGATGATGTATCACAGGAGATTAGCGCTGACACAATGTGAATTGTATTATATGTTAAATACGTAATCCATATATGTACAAGTTCTTCTCAACTCGTCAAAAACACCAGTGTTATTCTCCCAGAACAAGTTTGAGTTTGGGATGAAAGTAAGGCCTACATTTTATAATTGGCTTAAAGGCCTATTGAAACCCACTACTACCGACCACGCAGTCTGATAGTTTATATATCAATGATGAAATCTTAACATTATAACACATGCCAATACGGCCGGGTTAACTTATAAAGTGACATTTTAAATTTGCCGCTAAACTTCCGGTTCGAAACGCCTCTGAGGATGACGTATGCGCGTGACGTAGACCGGCGAACACGGGTATGCCTTCCACATTGAAGCCAATACGAAAAAGCTCTGTTTTCATTTCATAATTCCACAGTATTCTGGACATCTGTGTTCGTGAATCTGTTTCAATCATGTTCATTGCATTATGAAGAAGGAAGCTGAGCAAGCAAAGAAGAAAGTTGTCGGTGCGAAATGGACGTATTTTTCGAACGTAGTCAGCCACAACAGTACACAGCCGGCGCTTCTTTGTTTACATTCCCGAAAGATGCAGTCAAGATGGAAGAACTCGGATAACAGAGACTCTAACCAGGAGGACTTTTGACTTCGATACACAGACGCCTGTAGAGAACTGGGACAACACAGACTCTTACCAGGATTACTTTGATTTGGATGACAAAGACGCAGACGTGCTACTGTGAGTATGCAGCTTTGGCTTCTAAACATTTGATCGCTTGACCGTATGTGCGCAACTTTTTTTTGCGTATGTACGTAACTTTTTTTAAATATATAAGCTTTATGAACCTTGGGTTAGGTGAACGGTCTTCTGGGCTGAGTGATTGTGTGTGTTGATCAGGTGTTTGAATTGTATTGGCGTGTTCTATGGAACTAGGAGCTAGCATAGGAGCTAGGAGCTAGCATAACACGTACCGTACCGTACGTGCGCGTCACGTACGTAACTTTTTAAAAATATATAAGCTTTATGAACCTTGGGTTAGGTGAACGGTCTTTTGGGCTGAGTGATTGTGTGTGTCGATCAGGTGTTTGAATTGTATTGGCGTGTTCTATGGAGCTAGGAGCTAGCAGAGGAGCTAGGAGCTAGCATAACAAACACGCAGGTGTTTTTATGCAGGATTAATTTGTGGCATGTTAAATATAAGCCTGGTTGTGTTGTGGCTAATAGAGTATATATATGTCTTGTGTTTATTTACTGTTGTAGTCATTCCCAGCTGAATATCAGGTCACCCCCGGCTCTCACAGCATCTTCCCTATCTGAATAGCTTCAACTCCCCACTAGTCCTTCACTTGCACTTTACTCATCCACAAATCTTTCATCCTCGCTCAAATTAATGGGGAAATTGTCGCTTTCTCGGTCCGAATCTCTCTCACTTCATGCGGCCATCATTGTAAACAATAGGGAACTTTGCGTATATGTTCAACTGACTACGTCACGCTACTTCCGGTAGGTGCAAGCCTTTTTTTTTATCAGATACCAAAAGTTGCAATCTTTATCGTCGTTGTTCTATACTAAATCCTTTCAGCAAAAATATGGCAATATCGCGAAATGATCAAGTATGACACATAGAATAGATCTGCTATCCCCGTTTAAATAAAAAAAATTCATTTCAGTAGGCCTTTAATGGTTTACAATTATCAATCAAATCTTGGAGAATGATTAAGAGTTCAAACACCTTTAAATTGATATCTTTGTTAAAAACATTTAAAGTGATTTAGGTAGCCCCTTTTGTCCTGTTTTTAATTTTTTTAATTTTTAATTTTTAAATTAATGTATTAATATATATATATATATATAATTATTATTTATTCATATTTAGACTTAGACTTAGACTTCCTTTTATTGTCATTCAAATTTGAATTTTACAGTACAGATAAGAATTTCGTTGCATTATCTCGTTGTAGTGCAGGATAAAAGAGCAATAAGGTGCAGATATAAATAGATGGATTACTGTACAGATAAATATATTGCACTTTTGCATATGCATCCACGTTTATGGATGTATGTTATATTGTCTTTGTATGCCAGCGAGTTAATCCGTTTTTGGGGGGGAATTGATGGGATTATTTTGATGCTTTCAAGAGTCTTACGGCCTGAGGGAAGAAGCTGTTACAGAACCTGGAGGTTCTGCTACGGAGGCTGTTAAAAACATTTAAAGTGATTTAGGTAGCCGTTTTTGTCTTTTTATTTTATTTTATTTATTTATTTATTATTATTATTTTTTAATATATATAGATTTTTTTGTTTTAATATAGTTTGTATTATTATTATTTATTAATATTTAATACTCTATCTGTATTTGCTTTTGTTTTCTTTCTTTGTTGTTGAAAGTGCCTTGACTGACTTGTTGAGGGAATTATAAATGTATGTTTGTTGTTGAATAATAATATAAAAATAAAAAAATAAAAAAAGTTCGAGTTTAGGAACATCCGGTTATTTATTTATTTATTTTATATATATATATTTATTTTATTTTATTTTAATTTTTTTATTTAAATATCCATCCATTCATTTTCTACCGCTTGTCCCTTTCGGGGTCGCGGGGGGTGCTGGAGCCTATCTCAGTTTTATTATTATTATTTATTAATATTTAATACTCTATCTGTATTTGCTTTTGTTTACTTTCCTTGTTGTTGAAAGTGCCTTGGCTGTTGAGTGATTTATAAATGTATGTTTGTTGTTCAATAAATAAAGTATTCAAAAATAAAAAAATAAAAAGTTCGAGTTTTGAAAATCCAACCATGAAGCTTTTTATATATATTTTTTATTATTATTATTGATTAATATTTAATACTCTATCTGTATTTGCTATTTTTTTCTTTCCTTGTTGTTGAAAGTGCCTTGACTGTTGAGTGAATTTACTGATTGAAATGTATTTCAATAAATACAATTAAAAAAAATTAAAAAGTTCAAGTTTGGGAACATCCGCTGTCTTATTTTGAAAATCCAACCAGGAAGCTTTTTAATATATATTTTTATTATTATTATTATTTATTAATGTTTAATACTCGATCTGTATTTGCTTTTGTTTTCTTTCCTTGTTGTTGAAAGTGCATTGACTGTTGAGTGATTTATAAATGCATGTTTGTTGTTCAATAAATAAAATATAAAAAAATAAAAAAGTTCGAATTTGGGAACATCCGATGTCTTATTTTGAAAATCCAACCAGGAAGCTTTTTAATATACATTTTTTATTATTATTATTTATTAATATGTAATACTCTATCTGTATTTGCTTTTGTTTTCTTTCCTTGTTGTCGAAAGTGCCTTGACTGTTGAGTGAATTATAAATGTATAAAAAAATTAAAAAGTCCGAGATTGGGAACATCCGCTGTCTTATTTTGAAAATCCAACCAGGAAGCTTTTTAATATATTTTTTATTATTATTATTCATTAATATTTAATACTCTATCTGTATTTGCTTTTGTTTCTGTCCTTGTTGTCGAAAGTGCTTTGACTGTTGAGTGATTTATAAATGTATGTTTGTTGTTCAATAAATAAATTATAAAGTAATAAAAAAGTTCGAGTTTGGGAACATCCGCTGTCTTATTTTGAAAATCCAACCAGGAAGCTTTTTGCTCTATTTATTATTAGTATTATTATTATTATTATTATTTAATAATATTTAATACTCTATCTGTATTTGCTTTTGTTTTATTTCCTTGTTGTTGAAAGTGCCTTGGCTGTTGAGTGAATTATAAATGTATGTTTGTTGTTCAATAAATAAAATATATAAAAAATAACAAAAATAAAAAAGTTTGAGTTTGGGAACATCCGCTGTCTCATTTTTGAAAATTCAACCAGGAAGCGTTTTAATATATTTTTTATTATTATTATTTATTAATATTTAATACTCTATCTGTATTTGCTTTTGTTTTCTTTCCTTGTAAAAGTGCCTTGACTGTTGAGTGATTTATAAATGTATAAAAAAATAAAAAAGTTCGAGTTTGGGAACATCCGATGTCTTATTTTGAAAATCCAACGAGGAAGCTTTTTAATATATATATTTTTATTATTATTTATTAATATTTAATACTCTATCTGTATTTGCTTTTGTTTTCTTTCCTTGTTGTTGAAAGTGCCTTGACTGCTGAGTGATTTATTAATGTATGTTTGTTGTTCAATAAATAAAATATAAAAAATAAAAAAAAGTTCGAGTTGGGGAACATCCGCTGTCTTATTTTTAAAATACAAACAGGAAGCTTTTTAATATATTTTTTATTATTATTATTTATTAATATTTAATACTCTATCTGTATTTGCTTTTGTTTTCTTTCCTTGTTGTTGAAAGTGCCTTGACTGCTGAGTGATTTATAAATGTATGTTTGTAGTTCAATAAATAAAATATAAAAAAATAAAAAAATAAAAAAGTTTGAGTTGGGGAACATCTGCTGTCTTATTTAGAAAATCCAACCAGGAAGCTTTTTAATATATTTTTTATTATTATTATTTATTAATATTCTATCTGTATTTGCTTTTGTTTTCTTTCCCTTGTTGTCGAAAGTGCCTTGACTGTTGAGTGATTTATAAATGTATAAAAAAATAAAAAAGTTCGAGTTTGGGAACATCCGATGTCTTATTGTGAAAATCCAACCAGGAAGCTTTTTAATATATTTATTATTATTATTATTTATTAATATTTAATACTCTATCTGTATTTGCTTTTGTTTTCTTTCCTTGTTGTTGAAAGTGCCTTGACTGTTGAGTGAATTATAAATGTATGTTTGTTGTTCAATAAATAAAATATTAAAAAATAAAAAAGTTCGAGTTGAGAACATCCTCTGTCTTATTGTGAAAATCCAACCAGGAAGCTTTTTAATATATTTGTTATTATTATTATTTATTAATATTTAATACTCTATCTGTATTTGCTTTTGTTTTCTTTCCTTGTTGTTGAAAGTGCCTTGACTGTTGAGTGATTTATAAATGTATGTTTGTTGTTCAATAAATAAAATATAAAAAAATTAAAAAGTTCGAGTTTGGGAACATCCGCTGTCTTATTGTGAAAATCCAACCAGGAAGCTTTTTAATACATTTATTATTATTATTATTTATTAAAATTTAATAATCTATCTGTATTTTCTTTTGTTTTTCTTTCCTTGTTGTTGAAAGTGCCTTGACTGTTGAGTGATTTATAAATGTATGTTTGTTGTTCAATAAATAAAATATAAAAAAATAAAAAAGTTCGAGTTTGGGAACATCCGCTGTCTTATTGTGAAAATCCAACCAGGAAGCTTTTTAATACATTTGTTATTATTATTATTTATTAAAATTTAATAATCTATCTGTATTTTCTTTTGTTTTTCTTTCCTTGTTGTTGAAAGTGCCTTGACTGTTGAGTGATTTATAAATGTATGTTTGTTGTTCAATAAATAAAATATAAAAAAATAAAAAAGTTTGAGTTTGGGAACATCCGCTGTCTTATTTTGAAAATCCAACCTGGAAGCTTTTTAATATATATTTTTAATTATTATCAATCAATCAATCAATCAATGTTTACTTATGTAGCCCTAAATATTATTTATTAATATTTAATACTCTATCTGTATTTGCTTTTGTTTTCTTTCCTTGTTGTTGAAAGTGCCTTGACTGTTGAGCGATTTATAAATGTATGTTTTTTGTTCAATTAAAAAAATAAAAATAAAAAAATAAATAAATAAATAAAAAAAGTTCGAACATCCGCTGTCTTATTTTGAAAATCCAACCAGGAAGCGTTTTTAATATATTTTTTTATTATTATTATTTATTAATATTGAATACTCTATCTGTATTTGCTTTTGTTTTATTTCCTTGTTGTTGAAAGTGCCTTGACTGTTGAGTGAATTATAAATGTAATGCATCCAGAGTCTTATTTTGAAAATCCAACCAGGAAGCAGCAACGGCTGAGGCTGGCGGACGTCGGCGGGAGTGTAGCTCGGCCCTCCTCTCTCCGCCCGTCAACATTCGGGTGTTGTCGACTCGAAGCGCACTGCCGGAGGAGGAAAAAAGGAAAGGAGACAGAAACTCGCACTGGTTTGCGTACAACGACCACCCCCCCCCCCAAAAAAGAAAAAAAAGTTAAATATTAACATCAAACGTCAGCGAAAAGTGCCAGCGGAGCGAGCCACATCTGTTTGAAGTGGAGCCTGTGTCTGATGTGGAGTCGCGCTGGTGTGTTCGCTACATGTTGTTGGTGTCGTGGTGACATTGTTGGTGTCGTGGTGACATTGTTGGTGTCGTGGTGACATTGCCGCCGAGGGACAGCTCTCCTCCAGCGCGTCGAAGAAGGAAGGAAGCAGCCAGGTAAGAACACGTTTCCTCTTCGCCCTTATCGGCGTCTCGCCTCCCCTCCTGGAGCAACAGTTGTTTCCGTAACTCTTGCTCGGCTCTTATGCAACGACAGCAGCTCATTTCTGGGGCACACGAAATAGGACTTTTAATGACGCATTCAACAGGTGAGTGATGGAGGCTCCGAAGACTGGGCCCTGATTCTTGCCTGCAGGCCTCTCTGTATGTCAGGCAAGTCTTTCCTACATCCACCTTTTCCTTTACCTTCACCGTCAAACTTGGTGTCAGGGTGGAAAGTGGCACATATGGAGGAGCATCTACACCTGACTAAGATCAGGACCCCATAGGACGGTGTTTTTCAACATTTTCTGAGCCAAGGCACATTTTTTTCATTGAAAAAATCCCGAGGCACACCACCAGCAGAAAACATCAAAAAAATGAAACTCAGCCGCCGATATTGACAGTAAAAAGTCGTTCTCGCAATTCTTGCATATGAATTCAAACCATAACCAAGCATGCATCGCTGTAGCTCTTGTCTCAAAGTAGGTTGAGAGATATGGCCTTTTTTTAATATCTCAATATTTTTAGGCCATCCCACGATACACGATATACACTACCGTTCAAAAGTTTGGGGTCACCCAAACAATTTTGTGGAATAGCCTTCATTTCTAAGAACAAGAATAGACTGTCGAGTTTCAGATGAAAGTTCTCTTTTTCTGGCCATTTTGAGCGTTTAATTGACCCCACAAATGTGATGCTCCAGAAACTCAATCTGCTCAAAGGAAGGTCAGTTTTGTAGCTTCTGTAACGAGCTAAACTGTTTTCAGATGTGTGAACATGATTGCACAAGGGCTTTCTAATCATCAATTAGCCTTCTGAGCCAATGAGCAAACACATTGTACCATTAGAACACTGGAGTGATAGTTGCTGGAAATGGGCCTCTATACACCTATGTAGATATTGCACCAAAAACCAGCTAGAATAGTCATTTACCACATTAGCAATGTATAGAGTGTATTTCTTTAAAGTTAAGACTAGTTTAAAGTTATCTTCATTGAAAAGTACAGTGCTTTTCCTTCAAAAATAAGGACAATTCAATGTGACCCCAAACTTTTGAACGGTAGTGTATATCTCGATATTTTGCCTTAGCCTTGAATGAACACTTGATGCATATAATCACAGCAGTATGATGATTCTATGTGTCTACATTAAAACATTCTTGTTCATACTGCATTAATAAATGCTCATTTTAAACTTTCATGCCGAGAGGGAAATCACAACTAAGTCAATTTACCATAAGTGTATTTATTAAACAGTTATTAAGCAGTGGCACAAACATTCATGTCATTTCCAAAACAGAAAGTGCAAGGTTTTAAAACAAGCTATAAGTGCACTATTGTGAATGATGTCACGAAGATGACATATCAAAACAACACTAAATTAAAGTGCACTTTTTGTACAGAACGCCACTACAACAGTTAAAAACAAATAAAGTGCACTTTTGTGCATGATGTCACACAAGATATTTCAATAAGTGTCAAATAAGTGTAGACTCTTTTTTTTTATACGGTGTTGATGTGGAAATGGTTGCCTCTGCATTTTGTTGGTGTGGCACCGAACGGAGATGTTGACATGCAGATTTTCAAGCACTCTTCACTCTCTAGCAGGTGACTTTTCAAATGATGCTACATATTAGCAGTAAAGCTAATTTTTGTAGCAATGCTTTTGCCCCACACTTGACAAATTACGGTTGTCTGTTCGACATCTTCCCGCTTGAAGCCAAACCACCGCCAGGCGATGGACCCCGTGCTGTTTTTCTTGGGAATTAATTCTTCCTTCATTTGTTACCAGATTCGCACCTTCTTTCTCTCGTATTACCACTCGCCCCACAGCTAACGTTGCCCATGCCGCTTCCTCTCTGCTCCGCGAGGGCGTATACGTATGTGACGTATGTAAGAAGGTACGCTTGTTTTATGTCTCTGTGAGAAGGAGAGACAAGAAAGAGTGAGAAGAGCCTGTAGTGTAATGCCCGCAGCTAAAATCAACTGCGTGAGAACGTATACTCGAATATCACGATATAGACATTTTCTATATCGCAAAGAGACAAACCCGCGATATATCGAGTATATCGATATATCGCCCAGCCCTACTGTCACGACCTGTCACATCACGCCGTGACTTATTTGGAGTTTTTTGGTGTTTTCCTGTGTGTAGTTATTTAGTTCTTGTCTTGCGCTCCTATTTTGTTGTTGATTGTCATGTCATGTACTTTGTGGACGCCGTCTGCTGCGCCACACGCCGTAAGTCTTTGCTGTCGTCCAGCATTCTCTTTTTGTTTACTTTGCAGCCAGTTCAGTTTTAGCTTCGTTCTGCATAGCCATCCCTAAGCTTCAATGTCTTTTCTTATCGGCACTTGCCTTTTGTTTATTTTTTGTTTAAGCATTAGATACCTTTTTACGTACACGCTGCCTCCCGCTGTCGTCTGCATATTGTGATCACGACAAACCCTGTTCCCGACATCTACTGCTGCCACCTACGGATATGGAAGCGTATTACACGGTTACTCTGCCGATCTCTAGACAGCACAGACACTCAACAACAGCACATTTGCGGATTACAATTTTTTTTTACCCAATTAGGGGAAATTGCATAATCTCCCACGGCACACCAGGCAATATCTCATGGTACACTAGTGTGTCGTGGCACAGTAGTTGAAAAACACTGCCATTGGGTGTAATGATTGATCGATTTATATTCGATCCGTGCTCGTCAAGTTTGTCGTTCGGATTGTTTGAAAAGAGAAACCGACCGATTTTTATCTATACAGGAAAAGTTCAATACAACGCGGTCTGATACAAAGCAATGATTTATAAACCCAGCAGGCACAAGACATTAATACAACGTTGATTATACCTACATGTCCTTTAAAAGTGACTTTGAATCAACGTTGCAAAATAGTTGTATTTGTAAATTAAGACAACGTCACAACCTGACATTGACTAAACGTTGTCAAACAGTATGTTGTTTCAATGTTGTATTTGTGTTGTAGAACATTGGTCGGGAAATGAGCAAAATTTAATGTTCCAAATCAACGTCACAACCTGACATTGAATAAACGTTGTCAAACAGCATGGTGTTTCAACGTTGTGTTTGTGTTGTAGAATATTGGTCGGGAAATGACCACATTTCAACGGTAAAATCAACGTCACAACCTGACATTAAATAAACGTTGTCAAACAGCATGTTGTTTTAATATTGTATTAGTGTTGTAGAATATTGGTCGGGAAACAACCAAATTTAAATGGTGAAATCAACGTCAGAATCCAACATTGATTAATCGTTGTCAAAAAGCATGTTATTTCAATGTTGTATTTGGGTTGTAGAATATTGGTTGGTAAATGAGCAAAATTCAATGTTGAAACCAACGTCCAAACCCAACATTGATTAATCGTTGTCAAAAAGCATGTTGTTTCAACGTTGTGTTTGTGTTGTAGACTATTGGTCGGGAATATACCAAATTTCAACGGTAAAATCAACATCAGAATCCAACATTGATTAATCGTTGTCAAAAAGCATGTTGTTTCAATGTTGTATTGGTGTTGTAGAATATTGGTCGGGAAATGACCACATTTCAACGGTAAAATCAACGTCACAACCTGACATTGAATAAACATTGTCAAACAGCATGCTGTTTTAATATTGTATTAGTGTTGTAGAATATTGGTCGGCAAACTACCAAATTTCAATGGTGAAATCAACGTCAGAATCCAACATTGATTAATCGTTGTCAAAAAGCATGTTGTTTCAATGTTGTATTTGAGTTGTAGAATATTGGTTGGTAAATGAGCAAAATTCAATGTTGAAACCAACGTCAGTGTCAAAGTTTGTTGGCGACAAACCCCAAGATGCAGAGACGGCAGGCATTGAACGGGAAAACATGATTTAATTAAATACTTTGGCAAAACTCAAACAAAAGGGAACAAACAAAAGGCGCGCACAAGGCGGAGAACAAACTTTAACAAAAACACTTACTGTGACACGAAGGAACTATGACTAGAGCGGAGTGGACAAAAGTAGACAGAGCTACAATGACAAATAGTGACAGATAGAAGCGACAAGTATTATAATGACAATAATCCAGCAGTGACTGGAGGGCAGGACAGGTTTAATAGGCCGCTGGCTGACTGGCACCAGGTGTGGCCACGTGCCAATCAGCCACAGCTGAGGGGACAAAGCACTCAGGGAGACAATCAGGAAATGAAGACAAAATAAAAGCACTGACAGGAAACTAAGAACAGGAAACCAAGACACACGCAGAGGAAAACTAAAACTTGACCAAACTGTCAGGGACAACCCTGACAGTCAGAAGCCAACATTGATTAATCGTTGTCAAAAAGCATGTTGTTTTAACGTTGTTTGTGTTGTAGAATATTGGTCGGGAAATTATCAAATTTCAACGGTAAAATCAACATCCGACCCCAACATTGATTAATCGTTGTCAAAAAGCATGTTGTTTCAATGTTGTATTTGTGTTGTAGAATATTGGTCGGGAAATGACCACATTTCAACGGTAAAATCAACGTCACAACCTGACATTGAATAAACGTTGTCAAACAGCATGTTGTTTTAATATTGTATTTGTGTTGTAGAATATTGGTCGGGAAACAACCAAATTTCAATGGTGAAATCAACGTCAGAACCCAACATTGATTAATCTTTGTCAAAAAGCACGTTGTTTCAATGTTGTATTTGGGTTGTAGAATATTGGTTGGTAAATGAGCAAAATTCAATGTTGAAACCAACGTCAGAACCCAACATTGATTAATCGTTGTCAAAAAGCATGTTGTTTCAACGTTGTGTTTGTGTTGTAGACTATTGGTCGGGAATATACCAAATTTCAACGGTAAAATCAACATCAGAATCCAACATTGATTAATCGTTGTCAAAAAGCATGTTGTTTCAATGTTGTATTGGTGTTGTAGAATATTGGTCGGGAAATGACCACATTTCAACGGTAAAATCAACGTCACAACCTGACATTGAATAAACATTGTCAAACAGCATGCTGTTTTAATATTGTATTAGTGTTGTAGAATATTGGTCGGGAAACAACCAAATTTCAATGGTGAAATCAACGTCAGAATTCAACATTGATTAATCGTTGTCAAAAAGCATGTTGTTTCAATGTTGTATTTGAGTTGTAGAATATTGGTTGGTAAATGAGCAAAATTCAATGTTGAAATCAACGTCAGAAGCCAACATTAAATAATCGTTTTCAAAAAGCATGTTGTTTTAACGTTGTGTTTGTGTTGTAGAATATTGGTGGGGAAATTACCAAATTTCAACGGTAAAATCAACATCCGAACCCAACATTGATTAATCGTTGTCAAAAAGCATGTTGTTTCAATGTTGTATTTGTGTTGTAGAATATTGGTCGGGAAATGACCACATTTCAACGGTTAAATCAAAATCACAACCTGACATTGAATAAACGTTGTCAAACAGCATGTTGTTTTAATATTGTATTTGTGTTGTAGAATATTGGTCGGGAAACAACCGAATTTCAATGGTGAAATCAACGTCAGAATCTAACATTGATTAATCGTTGTCAAACAGCATGTTGTTTCAATGTTGTATTTGTGTTGTAGAATATTGGTCGGGAAATGACCACATTTCAACGGTAAAATCAACGTCACAACCTGACATTGAATAAACGTTGTCAAACAGCATGTTGTTTTAATATTGTATTTGTGTTGTAGAATATTGGTCGGGAAACAACCAAATTTCAATGGTGAAATCAACGTCAGAACCCAACATTGATTAATCTTTGTCAAAAAGCACGTTGTTTCAATGTTGTATTTGGGTTGTAGAATATTGGTTGGTAAATGAGCAAAATTCAATGTTGAAACCAACGTCAGAACCCAACATTGATTAATCGTTGTCAAAAAGCATGTTGTTTCAACGTTGTGTTTGTGTTGTAGACTATTGGTCGGGAATATACCAAATTTCAACGGTAAAATCAACATCAGAATCCAACATTGATTAATCGTTGTCAAAAAGCATGTTGTTTCAATGTTGTATTGGTGTTGTAGAATATTGGTCGGGAAATGACCACATTTCAACGGTAAAATCAACGTCACAACCTGACATTGAATAAACATTGTCAAACAGCATGCTGTTTTAATATTGTATTAGTGTTGTAGAATATTGGTCGGGAAACAACCAAATTTCAATGGTGAAATCAACGTCAGAATTCAACATTGATTAATCGTTGTCAAAAAGCATGTTGTTTCAATGTTGTATTTGAGTTGTAGAATATTGGTTGGTAAATGAGCAAAATTCAATGTTGAAATCAACGTCAGAAGCCAACATTAAATAATCGTTTTCAAAAAGCATGTTGTTTTAACGTTGTGTTTGTGTTGTAGAATATTGGTGGGGAAATTACCAAATTTCAACGGTAAAATCAACATCCGAACCCAACATTGATTAATCGTTGTCAAAAAGCATGTTGTTTCAATGTTGTATTTGTGTTGTAGAATATTGGTCGGGAAATGACCACATTTCAACGGTTAAATCAAAATCACAACCTGACATTGAATAAACGTTGTCAAACAGCATGTTGTTTTAATATTGTATTTGTGTTGTAGAATATTGGTCGGGAAACAACCGAATTTCAATGGTGAAATCAACGTCAGAATCTAACATTGATTAATCTTTGTCAAAAAGCATGTTGTTTCAATGTTGTATTTGGGTTGTAGAATATTGGTTGGTAAATGAGCAAAATTCAATGTTGAAACCAACGTCAGAACCCAACATTGATTAATCGTTGTCAAAAAGCATGTTGTTTCAAGGTTGTGTTTGTGTTGTAGAATATTGGTCGGGAAATTACCAAATTTCAACGGTAAAATCAACATCAGAACCCAACATTGATTAGTCGTTGTCAAAAAGCATGTTGTTTCAATGTTGTATTGGTGTTGTAGAATATTGGTCGGGAAATTACCACATTTCAAGGGTAAAATCAACGTCACAACCTGATATTGAATAAACTTTGTCAAACAGCATGTTGTTTTAATGTATTTGTGTTGTTGAATATTGGCCGGGAAACGACCAAATTTCAATGGTGAAATCAACGTCAGAACCCATTATTGATTAATCGTTGTCAAAAAGCATGTTGTTTCAACGTTGTATTTGTGTTGTAGAATATTGGTCGGGAAATTACCAAATTTCAATGGTCAAATCAACATCAGAACCCAACATTGACTAATCGTTGTCAAAAAGCATGCTGTTTTAATGTTGTATTTGTGTTGTAGAATATTGGTCGGGAAATGACCACATTTCAACGGTAAAATCAACGTCACAACCTGACATTGAATAAACATTGTCAAACAGCATGTTGTTTTAATATTGTATTAGTGTTGTAGAATATTGGTTGGGAAACAACCAAATTTAAATGGTGAAATCAACGTCAGAATCCAACATTGATTAATCGTTGTCAAAAAGCATGTTGTTTCAATGTTGTATTTGGGTTGTAGAATATTGGTTGGTAAATGAGCAAAATTCATTGTTGAAACCAACGTCCGAACCCAACATTGATTAATCGTTGTCAAAAAGCATGTTGTTTCAACGTTGTGTTTGTGTTGTAGAATATTGGTCGGGAAATTACCACATTTCAACGGTAAAATCAACGTCACAACCTGACATTGAATAAACGTTGTCAAACAGCATGTTGTTTCAACGTTGGGTTTGTGTTGTAGAATATTGGTCGGGAAATTACCAAATTTCAACGGTAAAATCAACATCAGAACCCAACATTGATTAATTGTTGTCAAAAAGCATGTTGTTTCAATGTTGTATTTGGGTTGTAGAATATTGGTTGGTAAATGAGCAAAATTCAAAGTTCAAACCAACGTCAGAACCCAACATTGATTAAACGTTGTCAAAAAGGATGTTGTTCAAACGTTATGTTTGAGTTGCTCTACGTCAGCACCCAATTCAACAAGTTCCCAACGTTGTTTCAATGTCTTGTGCCTGCTGGGAAATGCGGTCTTGCCATGGACCCCGAATTTCCGTCCGTTTTTTTTCACCAGAGTCAACCGTGTTTTTTTTTTTTAACCAAATTATCGACTATCAACATTGTATCGACCCACCCATGGATCGTTGCCGCCCTATCCTTTGACATGGGAGCACAATCCATTATTTACGTCACATCACATGGGGGTTATCCACCAAACATCGTCGTTATTGTCATCATTCCGAGGTCTTGCACACACCCAAAGTTGGTTTGTCCGTGAGCCTTTACCGACTTTGCATTCCGAAATGTTTAGTCTGTATAAAAACTGACTGCGTTGACGACCGAGGTACAGGACACATTCGTCTGTTTGCTCAAATCTCGTCTATTGGATGTGCTCACATGGATCAATTCCATCAATTTTACTTATTTTTCTCGGTGGCTAGTCTTTGGAACAGGGTGCAGTTTGTTTCGGTACAGTCCAGGGATGTTTTTTTTTCGTACGATATATTTTAATCTAGTTTGTTGCTCATTCTCACAATACTGCTGGTTGAGTACAGCCATGTGAACAGTAACTTTATCCAGCCCCCACAATGCATTGCGAAATCACCTGCCCTTTAGAGCCCTTTGAAGTAGGAATGTAACGATATCAAAATCTCACAGCATTTTCTCACATTAAAAATACGTAGTTTTTTTTTTTACTTGAAATCAAATTAATGTAATAAAATATATTGTAGCCCCCAGAAGAAACACACAACGTCCGACGCTATTTTTAACTTTTATTACCAATCTTATGATAACAAACGTCACAATTTAAACAGGTTTTACCTCCCGTGTACACACTTTCGTGTCTGTAAGTCCATGCATCCCCGCCGGACACACAACACCTCATTCTCCGCCAATCACCTTTCAAGCACGGACGGTGTGTTTGTAAACATGGGAACAACTGACATTAAATCCAAACCACACGAACATAAAACATTAACATCAGCTGGTCGTTACAGTATGAATTGATACATATAGCCTATTATTTGTGCACTATTGACAAGTGATGTACCGAAAACCTGACAACCGAAAAAAGACTTTGATCACCGAAAACAGTGCTGCCGAAACCGGATGTAAACAAAACGTCTGGAGTGTTGTCAGCATGTCTATGATGTGGATGTAACCAGATATACCCGTGGACAGCCATCTACTAAATGTGCAAATATTAAGAGGACAGTGGCGGCTTTTAAGAATAGAAAGTCCAACTGGAGCAGCAGCGCCAAGCAAGTGTGATGTCATGCTCACCACAGCTCGCCTCTTTCGTCAGGGACATGGAGGGACAAAAGTTAAGAGTCTTTAAAGGCCTACTGAAACCCACAACTACCGACCACGCAGTCTGATAGTTTATATATCAATGATGAAATCTTAACATTGCAACACATGCCAATACGGCCGGGTTAACTTATAAAGTGCAATTTTAAATTTCCCGCCACACTTCCGCTTGAAAACGTCTCGGTATGATGACGTATGCGCGTGACGTAGCCAGTTTAACAGAGGTACGGCTTCCCCATTGAAGCCAATACGAAATAGCTCTGTTTTCATCTCATTATTCCACAGTATTCTGGACATCTGTGTTGGTGAATCTGTTGCAATTTGTTCATTGCATTATGGAGAAAGAAGCTGAGCAAGCAAAGAAGAAAGTTGTCGGTGCGAAGCGGATATTTTGCGAGGGAAGTCAACAACACAACACAGCCGGTGTTTGTTTACATTCCCGAAAGATGCAGTCAAGATCGAAGAACTCGGACAACAGAGACTCTAACCAGGAGGACTTTGATTTGGATACACAGACGCGATACCGTGAGTACGTAGCTGCGCTTCCAAACATTTGATCGCTTGCTATAACTAGCTCGAGCTAGGAGCTAGGAGCTAGCATAACAAACACCTAGGTGTTTGTTATGCGGGATTAATTTGTGGCATATTAAATATAAGCCTGGTTGTGTTGTGGCTAATAGAGTATATATATGTCTTTTGTTTTTTTACTGTTGTAGTCATTCCCAGCTGAATATCAGGTCCCACCCGCGCGCTTCCAAACATTTGATTGCTTGCCCGTATGTGCGTGTCATGTACGTAACTTTGGTTAAATATATAAGCTTTATGAACCTTGGGTTAGGTGAACGGTTCTTTGGGCTGAGTGAGTGTGTGTGTTGTGCAGGTGTTTGAATTGTATTGGCGGGTTATATATACGGGATCCCGTCCATATAACCCGCTCGAGCTATAACTAGCTCGAGCTAGGAGCTAGGAGCTAGCATAACAAACACCTAGGTGTTTTTATGCGGGATTAATTTGTGGCATATTAAATATATGTCTTGTGTTTATTTACTGTTGTAGTTATTCCCAGCTGAATATCAGGTCACCCCCGGCTCTCACAGCATCTTCCCTATCTGAATTGCTTCCACTCCCCACTAGTCCTTCACTTGCATTTTCCTCATCCACAAATCTTTCATCCTCGCTCAAATTAATGGGGAAATCGTCGCTTTCTCGGTCCGAATCTCTCACTTCTGGCGGCCATCATTGTAAACAATAGGGAACTTTGCGGATGTGTTCAATTGACTATGTCACGCTACTTCCGGTAGGGGCAAGCCTTTTTTTATCAGATACCAAAAGTTGCGATCTTTATCGTCGTTGTTTTATACTAAATCCTTTCAGCAAAAATATGGCAATATCGCGAAATGATCAAGTATGACACATAGAATAGATCTGCTATCCCCGTTTAAATAAAAACATTTCATTTCAGTAGGCCTTTAAACACGACTACATTTTATAATAACACCGGAAGAAGATTAGATTTGTTGATAATAGTTTTTAATTTAAAAAAAAGTAATTAAAAGTTTCTAGACTGACACTTGAAAGATTATCAAAGTACAATTGAAAATATGGCAAAACAATGTCAAAATTTCCCAATACTGATTAATAATAACTTATTTGTTTTTCAATGTGTGTATACATTTTTTTAGCCCTTTTATCCTATCCAACCGACTTTATTTGTATTTCACATTTTAGAAAACAATAAAAGTTTCACAAAGTGCTTCACAGGAGTTAAAACACACATTTAGAAGCAGGATATAACAAGAAATAACAGGATTTGTTGTGTACTTGTTTGTATCATAATATACATCATTCATAACAAGAGATAACAGGAATTGTTGTGTACTTTACTTGTTTGTATTATAATGTACATCATTCATAACAAAAATAACAGGAATTGTTTTGTACTTTACTAGGTTGTATCCTAATATACATAATTCATAACAAGAAATAACAGAAATTGTTGTTTACCTGCTGATTTGTATCATAAAATACATCATTCATAACAAGAAATAACGGATTGTTATGTATTTTGCTTGTTTGTATAATAATTTATTTATACATCCTTCATAACAAGAAATAACAGGAATTGTTGTGTACTTTACTTGTTTGTATCATAATATACATAATTCATAACAAGAAATAACAGGAATTGTTGTGTACTTGTTTGTATCATAATATACATTATTCATAACAAGAAATAACAGGAATTGTTGTTTACTTGCTTGTTTGTATCATAATATACATCATTCATAACAAGAAATAACAGAAATTGTTGTGTACTTTACTTCTTTGTATCATAATGTACATCATTCATAACAAAAAATAACCGGAATTGTTGTTTACTTGCTTGTTTGTATCATAATATACATCATTCATAAAAAGAAATAACCGGAATTGTTGTTTACTTGCTGTTTGTATCATAATATACATTATTCATAACAAGAAATAACAGGATTTGTTGTGTACTTGTTTGTATCATAATATACATCATTCATAACAAGAGATAACAGGAATTGTTGTGTACTTTACTTGTTTGTATTATAATGTACATCATTCATAACAAGAAATAACAGGAATTGTTGTGTACTTTGCTTGTTTGTATGATAATTATTTTATATATCATTCATAACAAGAAAAAACAGGAGTTGTTGTGTACTTTACTTGTTTGTATCATAATATACATAATTCATAACAAGAAATAACAGGAATTGTTGTGTACTTGTTTGTATCATAATATACATCATTCATAACAAGAAATAACAGGAATTGTTGTGTACTTTACTTGTTTGTATCATAATATACATCATTCATAACAAGAAATAACAGGGGTTGTTGTGTACTTGTTTGTATCATAATGTACATCATTCATCACAAGATACAACCGGAATTGTTGTTTACTTGCTTGTTTGTATCATAATATACATCATTCATATCAAGAAATAACAGGAATTGTTGTGTACTTTACTTGTTTGTATCATAATATACATAATTCATAACAAGAAATAACAGGAATTATTATTTACTTGCTTGTTTGTATCATAATATACATTATTAATAACAAGAAATAACAGGAATTGTTGTGTACTTTACTTTTTTGTATCATAATATACATCATTCGTACCAAGAGATAACAGGAATTGTTGTGTACTTGTTTGTATCATAATATACATCATTCATAACAAGAAATAACAGGAATTGTTGTTTACTTGACTTGTTTGTATCATAATATACATCATTCATAACAAGAAATAACAGGAATTGTTGTGTACTTGTTTGTATCATAATATACATCATTCATAACAAGAAATACCAAGAATTGTTGTTTACTTGCTTGTTTGTATCATAATATACATTATTAATAACAAGAAATAACAGGAATTGTTGTGTACTTTACTTTTTTGTATCATAATATACATCATTCATACCAAGAGATAACAGGAATTGTCGTGTACTTTACTTGTTTGTATCATAATGTACATAATTCATAACAAGAAATAACAGGAATTGTTGTGTACTTGTTTGTATCATAATATACATCATTCATAACAAGAAATAACAGAAATGATTGTTTACTTGCTGATTTGTATCATAAAATACATCATTCATAACAAGAAATAACAGGAATATAGGAAACCTCACCTGCAGTGTCCCGTATTTATTTCACAGTCACACTGCTTGATTATTTTTGCAAAAATGTTACTAAATCGATTTCAACTATGAATCGTTTCGGATCGAATCGTTTTAAAACACATAATATCGTCCCTGAATTGTGACGGCAACCACAGATATCGAATCGAATCGTTCAATGGAAACAATTGGTTACACCCCTGGCGCCCCATCAAAGCCAGCAAAGGGTTTTCGCACACACACTTCCTGTCTTCATGCTGACATGCACACATTGTTATGAATGACAGTTTTTGATGACACACACACACACACACACACACACACACACACACACACACACACACACACACACACACACACACACACACACACACACACACACACACACACACGCACGCACACACACACGTTCTTGTATTTCTTACCTCTTTAGGGCCACTCTGTCTAGATATATAAGATTTGTATTTACAACATTAATAATATATACACATACTATGCAAATATAGAAAAGCTTGTTGTGAAAAATTTGTTTGAATTTCACAAGAAAAAGGTCACAATTTCACAAGAAAAACTTAGAATTTTGGCAGTATTATAATAAAAGTCTTAATTTTACTCAACGCAAGTCAAAATTTGACAAAAACTGAACATTTGTGCAATATTATGACAAAAGTTGGTATTGTACTCAATAACAGTCGCAATTTTACAAGAAGAGCTTACAATTTTGGCAATTTTATGAAAAGAGTCGTAATTTTACTCGAAAAAGTCACAATTTTATAAGAAAACTTAAACATTTTGGCAATATTATAATAATAATTGGAATTGTACTTGGCAAAACTATGATAAAAGTCATAAATGTCACTACTTTACAAGAACAACAAAAAAATTGGCAATATTGAGATAAAAGTCAGAATTTTTTATGACAAATGTCACCATTTTGCATTAAAAAGTAATAATTTAACATAAAAAAGTAATAATTTTACGAGAAAATATTGCATTATTAGAGAAACAGAAAGAATATAAGAAATCGTTCCGAATTTTATAAGAAAGAAGTCGACACATTGTGAGAAAAATATATTTTTGGAATTTTTTGTTTGTAATTGGTTTTTAATCTTTATTATTTACTTCAAGTTATTACAGTATGTCTCTATTTACATATTTATTTATTTTTTTTAATTAAAGGCCTACTGAAATGAAATGTTCTTATTTAAACGGGGATAGCAGATCCATTCTATGTGTCATACTTGATCATTTCGCGATATTGCCATATTTTTGCTGAAAGGATTTAGTAGAGAACATCGACGATAAAGTTTGCAACTTTTGGTCGCTGATAAAAAAAGACTTGCTTGTACCGGAAGTAGCGTGACGTCACAGGTTGAAAGGCTCCTCACATTTCCCCATTGTTTACACCAGCAGCGAGAGCGATTCGGACCGAGAAAGCGACGATTACCCCATTAATTTGAGCGAGGATGAAAGATTCGTGGATGAGGAACGTAAGAGTGAAGGACTAGAGTGCAGTGCAGGACTTTCTTTTTTCGCTCTGACCGTAACTTAGGTACAAGGGCTCATTGGATTGCACACTTTCTCCTTTTTCTATTGTGGATCACGGATTTGTATTTTAAACCACCTCGGATACTATATCCTCTTGAAAATTAGAGTCGAGAACGCGAAATGGACATTCACAGTGACCTTTATCTCCACGACAATACATTGGTGAAGCACTTTAGCTACGGAGCTAACGTGATAGCATCGGGCTTAACTGCAGATAGAAACAAAATAAATAAGCCCCTGACTGGAAGGATAGACAGAAGATCAACAATACTATTAAACCCTGGACCTGTAACTACACGGTTAATGCTTTCTAGCCTGGCGAAGCTCAACAATGCTGTTGCTAACGACGCCATTGAAGCTAACTTAGCTACGGGACCTCACAGAGCTATGCTAAAAACATTAGCTATCCACCTAGGCCAGCCCTCATCTGCTCATCAACACCCGTGCTCACCTGCGTTCCAGCGATCGACGGCACGAGGAAGGACTTCACCCGATCATCGATGCGGTCAGCGGTCAGCGGCTAGCGTCGGATAGCGCGTCTGCTATCCAAATCAAAGTCCTCCTGGTTGTGTTGCTGCAGCCAGCCGCTAATACACCGATCCCACCTACAGCTTTCTTCTTTGCAGTCTTCATTGTTCATTAAACAAATTGCAAAAGATTCACCAACACAGATGTCCAGAATACTGTGGAATTTTGCGATGAAAACAGAGCTGTTTGTATTGGGATACAATGTGTCCCAATACTTCCGCTTCAACCATTGACGTCACGCGCAAACGTCATCATATCTAGACGTTTTCAACCGGAAGTTTCCCGGGAAATTTGCACTTTATAAGTTAACCCGGCCGTATTGGCATGTGTTGCAATGTTAAGATTTCATCATTGATATATAAACTATCAGACTGCGTGGTCTGTAGTAGTGGCTTTCAGTAGGCCTTTAATGTTGGCCAAAGGGGGCGCATTTCAATTTCTTACACACACTTGTTATTTCATATGTTGACCAGAGGGGGAGCACTTTTAAAACCGACACACAGTCAATTTGAAAAATCCCTCCTTTTTGGGACCACCCTAATTTTGATAGATTTCACCACTAGGGGTGCAAATGAGACATTGTCTATTAGATGCAATGCTTTTCCGTATTGGGAACATGATTTCGGTCCTAACTTGTTCACCGGTCCTCATATGGAAGGTACTTTTCCCTGTTGATGTCTCAAGAAGGGTAGAAATACAAGAACACACACACACACACACACACACACACACACACACACACACACACACACACACACACACACACACACACACACACACACACACACACACACACACACACACACACACACACACACACACACACACACACAGGCGCGAGAGGAAGTAGCTGAGAGTACAATGGAGGGACGTAAAGAGGCAAATATAAACACGGGGTAAGCAGGAACATGCTGTGTCATTTGAGTTGCGCTGCAAATGAACGGGCCTCTTGTTCGATGCCATCAGGTCTGCTGGTCATGAGGCTGCCTGCTGTGGTGCCTTTGAACAAAACACCAGTCTGTATTTAGAACACGGGGGAAAAAGTCCATATTCATTATGTCCCTCGTTTTGAACAACAACTTCTTGTTGCCCCCTGGACTGTATCGTGGAGGTAGAAAAGCGGCCTTTGACCTGAAATACCAGTTTCCACCCTCATCAGCTCTCCGCAAGCCGGGTTGGGGTGGCTTGCATTTGAAGGGGTTGAGAGTGATGTGGGATGCATGTCAATTGATTAGCCGGCTGGTTGAGATGGCAACGGCTACTCGCTCGCTGAAAGGATTAGTTAAAAAAAAAAACAGGTTTGGGAAGTCCCCTGATCATCCATTAGATCTCCGTCTTCTCGTCCCCGTCCGAGTTTAGCTGGCTTAATAATGGCCGAACTGTTTGGGGTCACGTGGGAAGTGGCCGGCACAGCTGTGACCAATGCTTGAATACGTTCCTGGCTCACAGGCGCTCCTGAAAGTAGTTGGCGTTGCATTTCCTCTCACTCAGAATGCTGCCCGACCCGATTGGCAGCTCTGTCTTTGTCGGCGAGCCTCTGACAGTCAGGCATGAAGAGCAACACTTGGAGCAGGTCCGTCAATGTAACCTGTCACCTCCGTCACCAAAGAAGAAGCCATTAACGTTTGAGACAGATTAGTTTGGTTTACCTAAGCATTAGTCTCTAATATTCAGACAAATGTCTCACTTTTTCTTGTATTTCAAACCTTAACTACAAACCCCGTTTCCATATGAGTTGGGAAATTGTGTTAGATGTAAATATAAACAGAATACAATGATTTGCAAATAATTTTCAACCCATATTCAGTTGAATATGCTACAAAGACAACATATTTGATGTTCAAACTGATAAACATTTTTTTTTGTGCAAATAATCATTAACTTTAGAATTTGATGCCAGCAACACGTGACAAAGAAGTTGGAAAAGGTGGCAATAAATACTGATAAAGTTGAGGAATGCTCATCAAACACTTATTTGGAGCATCTCACAGGTGAACAGGCAAATTGGGAACAGGTGGGTGCCATGATTGGGTATAAAAGTAGATTCCATGAAATGCTCAGTCATTCACAAACAAGGATGGGGCGAGGGTCACCACTTTGTCAACAAATGCTTGAGCAAATTGTTGAACAGTTTAAGAAAAACCTTTCTCAACCAGCTATTGCAAGGAATTTAGGGATTTCACCATCTATGGTCCGTAATATCATCAAAGGGTTCAGAGAATCTGGAGAAATCACTGCACGTAAGCAGCTAAGCCCGTGACCTTCGATCCCTCAGGCTGTACTGCATCCACAAGCGACATCAGTGTGTAAAGGATATCACCACATGGGCTCAGGAACACTTCAGAAACCCACTGTCAGTAACTACAGTTGGTCGCTACATCTGTAAGTGCAAGTTAAAACTCTCCTATGCGAGGCGAAAACCGTTTATCAACAACACCAAGAAACGCTGTCGGCTTCGCTGGGCCTGAGCTCATCTAAGATGGACTGATACAAAGTAGAAAAGTGTTCTGTGGTCTGACGAGTCCACATTTCAAATTGTTTTAGGAAACTGTGGACGTCGTGTCCTCCGGACCAAAGAGGAAAAGAACCATCCGGATTGTTTTAGGCGCAAAGTTGAAAAGCCAGCATCTGTGATGGTATGGGGGTGTATTAGTGCCCAAGACATGGGTAACTTACACATCTGTGAAGGCGCCATTAATGCTGAAAGGTACATACAGGTTTTGGAGCAACATATGTTGCCATCCAAGCAACGTTACCATGGACGCCTCTACTTATTTCAGCAAGACAATGCCAAGCCACGTGTAACATCAACGTGGCTTCATAGTAAAAGAGTGCAGGTACTAGACTGGCCTGCCTGTAGTCCAGACATGTCTCCCATTGAAAATGTGTGGCGTATTATGAAGCCTAAAATACCACAACGGAGACCCCCGGACTGTTGAACAACTTAAGCTGTACATCAAGCAAGAATGGGAAAGAAATCCACCTGAGAAGCTTCAAAAATGTGTCTCCTCAGTTCCCAAACGTTTACTGAGTGTTGTTAAAAGGAAAGGCCATGTAACACAGTGGTGAACATGCCCTTTCCCAACTACTTTGGCACGTGTTGCAGCCATGAAATTCTAAGTTAATTATTATTTGCAAAAAAAAATTAAGTTTATGAGTTTGAACATCAAATATCTTGTCTTTGTAGTGCATTCAATTGAATATGGGTTGAAAAGGATTTTTCAAATCATTGTATTCTGTTTATATTTACATCTAACACAATTTCCCAACTCATATGGAAACGGGGTTTGTATTTTGTGTTGCATCACAAAATACAAAGATAATATAAGATAATAACGATCACTTTTGATCAGTCATTCATCGAACAGTAATGTGCGTTATTGTGGTTGTTGTTGTATTCACCTTGGATATTAGTGTTGGCCCGATTCCAATATTTTGGTATCGGTACCAAAATCTATTTAGATACTTTTCTATATAAAGGGGACCACAAAAAATTGCATTATTGGCTTTAT
>NC_084746.1:17793170-17805670 GCF_033978785.1 Entelurus aequoreus | reverse complement strand
ACAACTTAAAAACCCTCCATAAACGTTTTATATACACACTGCAAGTATATATGTAATGTAGTAACAGACACCTTCATAACAATATGTAATATGTACAATATACACACTGGAAGTATATACAGTATATATAATGTAGTAACAGACACCTTCATAACAATATGTCATATGTACATTATACACACTGCAAGTATATATATAATGTAGTTACAGACACCTTCATAACAATATGTAATATGTACAATATACATACTGCAAGTATATATATAATGTAGTAACGTACACCTTCATAACAATATGTAATATGTTTTATATACACACTGCAAGTATATATAGAATGTAGTAACAGACACCTTTATAACAATATGTTATATGTACAACATACACACTGCAAGTATATACTGTATATATATATATAATGTAGTAACAGACACCTTAATAACAATATGTAATATGTTTTATATACACACTGCAAGTATATATAGAATGTAGTAACAGACACCTTCATAACAATATGTCATATGTACAATATACACACTGCAAGTATATATATAATGTAGTAACAGACACCTTCATAACAATATGTAATATGTACAATATACACACTGCAAGTATATATATAATGTAGTAACGTACACCTTCATAACAAAATGTAATATGTTTTATATACGCACTGCAAGTATTTACATAATGTAGTAACAGACACCTTTATAAAAATATGTCAAATGTACAATATACACACTGCAAGTATAAATATAATATAGTAACAGACACCTTTATAACAATATGTAATATGTACAATATACACACTGCAAGTATATATATAATGTAGTAACAAACACCTTCATAATAATATTTAATATGTACAATATACACACTATAATGTAGTAACATACACCTTCATAGGCTGAAGGGCTCCTCACATTTACCCATTGTTTTCAATGCAGCGAGAGTGATTCGGACAGAGAAAGCGACGATTACCCCATTAATTTGAGCGAGGATGAAAGATTTGTGGATGAGGAACGTGAGAGTGAAGGACTAGAGTGCAGTGCAGGACATATCTTTTTGTGGATCACGGATTTGTATTTTAAACCACCTCGGATACTTTATCCTCTTGAAAATGAGAGTCGAGAACGCGAAATGGACATTCACAGTGACTTTTATCTCCACGACAATACATCCGGGAAGCTCTTTAGCTACGGAGCTAATGTGATAGCATCGTGCTTAAATGCAGATAGAAACAAAATAAATTAACCCCTGACTGGAAGGATAGACAGAAAATCAACAATACTATTAAACCATGGACATGTAACTACACGGTTAATGCTTTCCAGCCTGGCGAAGCTTAACAATGCTGTTGCTAACGACGCCATTGAAGCTAACTTAGCAACGGGAACGCACAGAGCTGTGCTAAAAACATTAGCTATCCACCTAGGCCAGCCCTCATCTGCTCATCAACACCCGTGCTCACCTGCGTTCCAGCGATCGACGGCGCGACGAAGGACTTCACCCGATCATAGATGCGGTCGGCGGCCCGGAGACGGAGGAAGTCAAGGTGAGATCGGCGGCTAGCGCGTCTGCTATCCATCTCAAAGTCCTCCTGGTTGTGTTGCTGCAGCCGGCCGCTAATACACCGATCCCACCTACAACTTTCTTCTTTGCAGTCTTCATTGTTCATTAAACAAATTGCAAAAGATTCACCAAAATAGATGTCCAGAATACTTTGGAATTTTGAGATGAAAACAGAGCTTTTTGTATTGGATTCAATTGGGTCCGAATACTTCCGTTTCAACGATTGAGGTCACGCGCATACGTCATCATACATAGACGCTTTCAACCGGAAGTTTCGCGGGAAATTTAAAATTGCACTTTATAAGTTAACCCGGCCGTATTGGCATGTGTTGCAATGTTAAGATTTCATCATTGATATATAAACTATCAGACTGCGTGGTCGGTAGTAGTGGCTTTCAGTAGGCCTTTAAGTTCCTGATACACTTTTGTCCGTAGACTGTAAGTGTGTGCTTGAACATTTGTGTGTTTAACATTGCTTGGTATGCATCTCTGCTTTGAGTTTTGAAGATAGAACTGTGTTTTTCTCCCTGGGATTCCACATGCATTTACACCAGGGGTCTCAGACACGCGGCCCACGGGCCAATTGCGGCTCGCGAGACGTTATTTTGCGGCCCGCGAGTTTTATATGAATGGCGCTTGACAACGTCATACTTGCCAACCCTCCTGATTTTTCCCGGGAGACTCCCGAATTTCAGGGCAACCATCCTCTTGAATGTTTTCACCCAAACTACAATATTAAGGGCGTGCTGTGATGTCACTGCATTTAGCGCCCTCTACAACCTGTACAAACGGCGTGCCAGCCCAGTCACATGTTGTATTTGGCTTCTGCACACAGACGTAAGTGACTGCAGGACATACTTGATCAACAGCCATACAGGTCACATTGAGGGTGCCCGTATAAACAACTTTAACACTGTTACAAATATGCGCCACACTGAACCCACACCAAACAAGAATGATAAACACATTTCGGGAGAACATCCGCACTGTAACACAACATAAACACAACAGAACAAATACCCAGAATCCCATGCAGCACTAACTCTCCCGGGCTGCAATATACACCCCCGCTACCACCAAACCCCGCCCCCCAAACCCTGCGCCCCCACACATCAACCCCCCCTCCGTGCGTCGGTTGAGGTGGGCGGGGTTGTGGGGTTGGCGGGGTTTGGTGGTAGCGCGGGTGTATATTGCAGCCCGGAAGAGTTAGGGCTGCAAGGTGTTCTGGGTATTTGTTCTGTTGTGTTTATGTTGCGTTACAGTGCGGATGTTCTCCCGAAATGTGTTTGTCATTCTTGTTTGATGTGGGTTCACAGTGTGGCGCATATTTGTAACAGTGATAAAGTTGTTTATATGGCTACCCTCAGTGTGACATGTATGGCTGTTGAGCAAGTATGCCTTGCAGTCACGTCACTTACGTGTGTGTACAGAAGCCTCATACAACATGTGACTGGGCCGGCACGCTGTTTGTATGGTAAAAAAGCGGACGCGACGACAGGTTGTAGAGGACGTTAAAGGCAGTGCTATCACGGCACGCCCTTAATATTATTGTCCGGGTGAAAATCGGGACAAATTCGGGGGAATGGTTGCCCCGGGAGATTGTCAAGAGGGGCACTGAAATTCTGGAGTCTCCCGGAAAAATCGTGAGGGTTGGCAAGTATGTTGCTAGGGCGGGAAAGCCATTCAGAGAAGGTGAATTCATTAAAAAGTGCATGTTAGATTTTTTAAAGAAATCTTTTCTTGTGGCCCAGCCTCACCCAGTTTCTGCATCCAGTGGCCCCCAGGTAAATTGAGTTTGAGACCCCTGATTTACACAGTGTTGCCTCTTCATAACAAATCACAAGTCTGTAGTGTTTAGATGTGCTTCTGTGACAACTTAACAAGGACAATTATGGTGCATTATTTGTGTTGCAAGTCACAAGCTTTAGCCTCCGGTGGTTTTGTTTTGCTTGAATTCCTCCTTTGCCAGGAGCAGATGTATTCAGAGGAGTGCTGGTGATACAGTCACACCCTTCTGTTGGTTTGGCAACCGAACACATGCTTTCACTGAATACCAAGCTTTACTGGAACTCCTAATTTACCCAGAATAATCCAACTGGCCACATACAGTATCTGCTCCAAAGCAACAATATGGCATCGTGTCGTGCTCTTTACCCCGAGCTTCTTTCGTTAAACCGCATTGAACGATGTTGTCGAAACTTTTACACGGGACATAATGTGTTTGCAGCACTCATGCCCTAATCCGATTGATGTGAACCTCAGATTTGTAGATTGAGCTCGCCAGAGAGGAAGTGTTACCGTAGCAACACTCTCAAATGGGTAAGAAACAAACCATGCTTGTTTTCAGAGCACATTTGCTTGATAGAGGAGTTAATTACTGGAAGGTTTAAAAGACACAATCCCGTGGGATACACAGTATATCAATAAATGATGGACTGCATCTGTTTGTTCCAGCTGTATGACACAGTTCATGTAAGCCACAGGCGTCAAAGTCAAGGTCCGGGGGCCAAATCTGGCCCGCTACATTATATTATGTGGCCCGCGAAAGCCTGGAAATAATATGAGTTAATAAAATGCTTCATCTTTTCTTACTAAATATATTTGTTCTTTCACTTTTAACAATAAAAATCATGTACTGCATGCAATTGCATATCTTTTAAAATTCAATATTATCAAAATAAATATATTATGTTATCATTAGGGATGTCCGATAATATCGGACTGCCGATATTATCGGCCGATGAATGCTTTAAAATGTAATAACGGAAATTATCGGTATCAGTTTCAAAATTATCGGTATCGGTTTCAAAAGGTAAAATGTATGACTTTTTAAAACGCCGCTGTGTACACGGACGTAGGGAGAAGTACAGAGCGCCAATAAACCTTGAAGGCACTGCCTTTACGTGCACTGTTACAAATATGCGCCACACCAAACAAGAATGACAAACACATTTCGGGAGAACATCCGCACCGTATCACAACATAAACACAACAGAACAAATACCCAGAACCCCTTGCAGCACTAACTCTTCCGGGACGCTACAATATACGCTACCCCCTACACCCAAAACCCCGCCCCCCCCCCCAACCCTGCCCACTTCAACCTCCTAATGCTCTCTCAGGGAGAGCATGTCCAAATTACCAACTGCTGTTTTTTAGGCATGTTAAAAAAAATAATGCATGGTACAAAAAGTGCCATATGGGCACTTTTTTCCATAATTTGAGTTGAAGTTGTTCTCTTATTTTGGAACACATTGTTACATTGTTTAATGCATCCAGCGGAGCATCACAACAAAATTAGGCATACGGTAATAATGTGTTAATTCTACATCTGTATATATCGGTATCGGTTGATATCGGTATCGGTAATTAAGAGTTGGACAATATCGGAATATCGGATATAGGCAAAAAAGCCATTATCGGACATCTGTAATTATCATGTATTCCAAAAATATTTTTTGTTTAAATAAAGATAAATACTATATTTAAATATCTGCTTGACTTATGATTTCAAAACAAATGATTGTCATGTCTGTGTGGATCATGTGTTTGTTTGGCCATGTTTTGCTTGGTTTTTGGACACTTTTTAGTTCTTGTTTTCACCCCCTTGCTTTGTCACCATAGTAACCATTAGTTTCACCTGGTTCACATCCTCATGTCACGCACCTGTCTCACTTTTTCACATTTTAAGTCGCGCACCTGCTGTCACTAATCATGTCACTATTTAAGCTCCCAGTTGCCAGGCTGTCTTCCTGGCAACATCACCTTCTCTTCACTTGATAACCATAGTCCATGCTGATCTTTCCATGCCAAGTACGTTTTTTATTAATGCCCCAGTTAGTGTTTTTGTTTCATTGTTCATAGTTTCTGCCTTTGTGCAAATTTTGTGTTTATAGCCAAGTTTTGTACTTCCGCCTTTGTGCGCGCCTTTTGTTTTCATAGTCAAGTTTTTACCTCCGCTGTGAGCGCCTTTTGTTTATACCTTTTTTGAGCTTTTTTTAGTTTAAATATTAAACATGTCCTCACCAACACGCCACGTCCGGTCCAATTCATTTGCACCACGGGAGAACAAACCACGCCAGAGACCAAGTCGTGACAATGATCAATCAAATTGTAGACTGTAAAATTGACAATAGATTTCACTGTTAAATTCCACCGACTGAGTTTTTTACCGTAAAATCAACTTTGGTACTGTTTTTTTCCCCATATACCGTATTTTCTTAACTATAAGGCGCACTTAAAATCCTTTTTTTTCCCTCAAAACTCGACAGTGCGCCTTATAACCCGGTGCGCCTAATGTAAGGAATACGTTTGGTTGAGCTCACCCAACTCAAAGCTATTTTATTTGGTACGTGGTATAATAAGCAGGCATGTGATTTTTCCGTCTAAAGTCAGAATTCCGTCTTTTTTAATCTCGGGGAAAAAAAAAAATTATCTTCCGTTTTTCCGTTTTTTTTTCCGACCCTAAATCAAGATTCGAGACGTAGTTTATATTACGCCGTAGTTGATTGGTCGATATGTTCCTTGTGACCAATCAGGACATCTGTTATGAATGATGACGTTAATAACGTCATCATACCGCCATTTTCCATATGTAAACGATGTCGGTTCTCGAGAGAAAGGACGCTTTACGAGTAAAAGAAATTGATAAACATGTCAAAAATAAGTTTCGATGGGACTGGATGGAAAGGGAAATCACTGATACTGTTGGGAAGAAGGAAGTTACGACTTTGTTCGGTGATTTTATTCGGAAAATCGATCGTCCCGGAAAGGTTTTGTGCACGTGGGGTCATGATAATATTGACTATGGATCACGAGGTTTCAAGGCTTTGGAAGTACATGCGAAACGCCAAAAACATATGAAACAACTTGAAGCAAGGAAAACAAACTTTTCACTAGCTGGTACTTTTGGATGTCAACCGAAAGTGACATGGAGAGGAAAGATCCACCCACAACCCACTTCAGTTGCAGACAGGGTTGTTAATAATGAGGTAAGCTAAGGTAAATATTTGCTTGCGAAATACGCATGTTTGTTTTAAATATTAACCAATTATTGCTTTGCGAAATATAAATGGGTTTTTCTAAAAAATAAAAAGCCACGTGAAAATATATTATGAAATTACAGAAATTCAAACAGTCGCATTATTGGATCCAGTTAACAATTTATTTGAAATAAATTGGCATATAATACTATTTTGTAATATTAAGTTCTTATGTAGTCTCTTGAAACTATTGTCAGTGGTGTAACAATCTTGAAGGTAAATATTTTCACACTTGTTTCATGCAATATGTCAGTGTCCTCACATTTTTATTATTTCCTATTTTCAAATATGAGTAAACAATACTAAACATGTTTAATTATTTTCATAAATTTATATCCTATTTTGGCGAAAAGAATGACATGTTTACATTTGGTATTTTGTTATATTTATCCAAAAATCCAAAAAAAAAGCTACAAAAGCAGAGACCAAAAGGAAAATGCAGGCTGCTCAGAAATTTGCAAGGAAGGCTCATGTTAGGGCTCTCCGAGAAAGCTAATGTGTGAAGTGAACTGAAGTAATGTGGTAATACTGTAAATAAACTGTAGATAATATCACTGATCAATGTGACACCTGTGGATGTGAAATGAACACAAGATGTAAATATTAGTGACTAAATACTGTTGGGACTGAACCATATACAGTGATTCATTATTATAATTGGGTTATGTATGTTCTATTAATGATGTTTTCATGTCTTTAAACACTAAAATATTGTCTTCAAATGGTGCTGTCTTTGTTAATTTTAGCATGTTAAATTGGTGAAAAACCAGGAGCTTTGCCCCCCTCGTCCCCCCACCAGGGCACCGCCCTGGACCTGGCTGGGGGCCTTCGTCCCCCAGACCCCCGGAAATTTTTTCAGTCTTTTTCATTGGGGTCAAATCACATGCCTGAATAAGTGTGACCAGTAGATAGCAGTCAAACATAAGTGATAAGTGTAGCCTGCACTATGATGGGTCTTAAGTAAACAACACCAACATTTTATATGTTCCATTGAAAATATGGAACATTACACACGGCGCTTAAAAATCCATCAAAATGTTTCAGTACAACTTTGGTAAGCTATGAGGCTGCACCGTTTGATGGATTGTCGGTAGGGATGTCCGATAATGGCTTTTTTGCCGTTATCCGATATCCCGATATTGTATCTTAATTACCGATACCGATATCAACCGATACTGATATATACAGTCGTGGAATTAACACAGTATTACGCCTAATTTGGACAACCAGGTATGGTGAAGATAAGGTCCTTTTAAAAAAAAAATTATTAAATAAAATAAGATAAATAAATTAAAAACATTTTCTTGAATACAAAAGAAAGTAAAACAATATAAAAACAGTTACATAGAAACTAGTAATGAATGAAAATGAGTTTTTGATTGATTGATTTAAACTTTTATTAGTAGATTGCACAGTACAGTACATATTCCGTACAATTGACCACTAAATGGTAACCCGAATAAGTTTTTCAACTTGTTTAAGTCGGTGACCACGTAAATCAATTGGACCAGCAGCACGCACAATCATGTGTGCTTACGGACTGTATCCCTTGCAGACTGTATTGATATATATTGATATATAATGTAGGAACCAGAAATATTAATAACAGAAAGAAACAACCCTTTTGTGTGAATGAGTGTGAATGGGGGAGGGAGTTTTTTTGGGTTGGTGCCCTAATTGTAAGTGTATCTTGTGTTTTTTATGTTGATTTAATTAAAAAACAAACAAAAAAACAAAAAAAACGATACCGATAATTAAATAAACGATACCGATAATTTCTGATATTACATTTTAAAGCATTTATCGGCCGATAATATCTCTAATTGTCGGCGCATTAAACATACGAGTATTATTATGGTGTGTGTATAAGACATATTATCTGGCGTTTTGTTTCGCAATATTATGCAAATGCAACTTTTCTTACCTTCTGGTACCTGCTGATCTGTATTTGGGATCTGCGTAAATCCTGAAAATTTGTGCGCCTCCACCTTTGTAGTTGAGAAGCTTCTTCTTTTTCCTCTATCTTCTTGTTATGGGACATTCATCCTCCGTTGTTGGCATTTCTAATATAAAGTAGTGTAAAGTTCTTAATTATATCTGTCAGTAAACTCGCCATAAAAGCGCTAAAACATACCGGTGTAGTGAGTTTACATAAATCACCCGAGGAACTTTAGTTATTAGAGTTCCGGTCGGACGTTTTTTCACGGGACACATTTCCGGTGTGGTTGTTTCCTGATGAGGAGATGCTGCTCCGTTGTTGAATTAAAGGCCTACTGAAACCCACTACTACCGACCACGCAGTCTGATAGTTTATATATCAATGATGAAATCTTAACATTGCAACACATGCCAATACGGCCGGGTTAACTTATAAAGTGCAATTTTAAATTTCCCGGGGAACTTCTGGTTCAAAACGCCTTTGAGGATGACGTATGCGCGTGACGTAGCCAGTAGAACACAGGTATGGCTTCCCCATTGAAGCCAATACGAAATAGCTGTTTTCATCTCATTATTCCACAGTATTCTGGACATCTGTGTTGGTGAATCTGTTGCAATTTGTTCATTGCATTATGGAGAAAGAAGCTGAGCAAGCAAAGAAGAAAGTCGGAGTATTTTGCGAGGGAAGTCAAAAACACACACAGTCGGTGTTTCATTGTTTACATTCCCGAAAGATGCAGTCAAGATTGAAGAACTCGGACAACAGAGACTCTTACTAGGAGGACTTTGACTTCGTTAACAGACGCAGACGCAATACCGTGAGTACGCTTCCAAACATTTGATCGCTTGCTATAACTAGCTCGAGCTAGTAGCTAGTAGCTAGGAGCTAGGAGCTAGCATAACAAACACCCAGGTGTTTGTTATGCGGGATTAATTTGTGGCATATTAAATATAAGCCTGGTTGTGTTGTGGCTAATAGAGTATATATATGTTTTGTGTTTATTTACAGTTGTAGTCATTCCCAGCTGAATATCAGGTCCCACCCGCGCGCTTCCAAACATTTGATTGCTTGCCCGTACGTGCGTGTCATGTACGTAACTTTGGTTAAATATATAAGCTTTATGAACCTTGGGTTAAGTGAACGGTTCTTTGGGCTGAGTGAGTGTGTGTGTTGTGCAGGTGTTTGAATTGTATTGGCGGGTTATATATACGGGATCCCGTCCATATTACCCGCTCGAGCTATAACTAGCTCGAGCTAGTAGCTAGTAGCTAGGAGCTAGCAGAACAAACACCTAGGTGTTTTTATGTGGGATTAATTTGTGGCATATTAAATATAAGCCTGGTTGTGTTGTGGCTAATAGAGTATATATATGTCTTGTGTTTATTTACTGTTTTAGTCATTCGCAGCTGAATATCAGGTCACCCCCGGCTCTCACAGCATCTTCCCTATCTGAATCGCTTCCACTGCCCACTAGTCCTTCACTTGCACTTTACTCATCCACAAATCTTTCATCCTAGCTCAAATTAATGGGGAAATCGTCGCTTTCTCGGTCCGAATCTCTCTCACTTCATGCGGCCATCATTGTAAACAATAGGGAACTTTGCGTGTATGTTCAATTGACTACGTCACGCTACTTCCGGTAGGGGCAAGCCTTTTTTTATCAGATACCAAAAGTTGCGATCTTTATCGTCGTTGTTCTATACTAAATCCTTTCAGCAAAAATATGGCAATATCGCGAAATGATCAAGTATGACACATAGAATAGATCTGCTATCCCCGTTTAAATAAAACAATTTCATTTCAGTAGGCCTTTAAATAAAGTCTGAATGTCATTAAAACAGTTAGCTCCATTTTTTGACACTTCTTCCACTCCCGTCCTTGCACGCTACACCGCTACAACAAAGATGACGGGGAGAAGGCGCTGTCGAAGGTGAGCCACGTTAATAAGACCGCCCACAAAACGGCGCCTCCTGAAGCGACTGTCAGAAAGCGGCTTGAAGATGATCTGTAAAACATCATCTATGCAACATTTTGACCAAAGAACGACCATTGCATGATATGTAGACCACAAGGAAGTGTTTTACATTTATAAAAAAAATAAAAAATATATGACTCCTTTAATGCGCCCTAATATCTGAAAAGAGATAAAAAATAGAGCATTCATCGGCAGTGCGCCTTATAATCCGGTGCGCCCTATGGTCCGGAAAATACGGTACAGTAAGACACTAAAACATTAATAAACAAACAAAAAAACATTAAAACAACAAGATTTCATGGTAAAAAAAAGCTGGCAGCGCCACTGCTTGAATTTTCCCGCTAAAAACAGTGGTTTTGTTTTCCATTCCATTCAATTTATTAATATTTTTTTATATACTGTAAAAACAACAACACTGCTTTTACTGTAAAATTATGTTGACTGAGCTGCCAGTTTTTAAGGTAAAACTTACATCTTTTTTTTGCAGCTCATGTAAAAATATATATTGTTAAAATCGGCCTTCTGAGGGCAACCATAACTGCGATGTGGCCCTCAATGAAAACGAGTTTGACACCCCTGATGTAAGCCTAAGACTAAAATGAGTGAGTGTCACTCACTAGCCACCAGCCAGCAACATATACAACTGGTAGCATATTCCTATTCCTAGTCTTTGTGGGAAACTAGTATGCACATCAAGTATTAATGATCTGTGAGGGAACAGGGTGTGTTTGCAGAGTGTGAAAAACTACACCTTGCTCTGTAGACCACCAGCATACAAGATGGCAAAGACTTATCTTGAAATTATTTTATTGTGTTGTCATTAGGGGCTTTCAGTTGATCACAATTTTTAATCACATTAATCAATATTTTCCAATTAAATGACTGGATGCAGTTTGTGTTTATAAATAAAACATATTTAAATATAACTAAAACATTCTGTTGTCCCTATACCAATATTTTGGTACCGGTACCAAAATGTATTTCGATACTTTTCGGTACTTTTCGATACTTTTCTAAATAAAAGGGGGCAACAAAAAATTGCATTATTGGTTTTATTTTAACAAAAAATCTTCGGGTACATTAAACATATGTTTCTTATTGCAAGTTTGTCCTTAAATAAAATAGTGAACTAAACAACTTGTCTTTTAGTAGTAAGTAAACAATAAAAAGCTCCTAATTTAGTCTGCTGACATATGCAGTAACATATTGTGTCATTTATCATTGTATTATTTTGTCAACTTTAAAAGGTGCAAGCTGTAAAAATTCATTATTAATCCACTTGTTTATTTGCTGTTAATATCTGCTTACTAATACCACACATTTGGGTAAGTCCTCATGTGTCCAGGGACATATTTCCTGAGTTTATAAACATAATATAAATAAAAATAAAAAAAAACAAGATTTTGTGAGGCTAAAAAATATTGATGTAATCAAAGTTGTATCGACTAGATACGCTCCTGTACCTGGTATCATTACAGTGGATGTCAGGTGTAGATCCACCCATGGCATTTGTTTACATTCAGGGGTTGTTAGCGGTTAGCTATTGTATCCTCCTACGGTGTGTAGTGAAGCATGTTTAGCTATTCTCATCCTGCAGGGATGATACGTGTAAGAAACGTACTTTATTTGTCGTCGTGGAGGCAAGGATTAGTGATTTAGAAGTAGCTAAAACACTGCCGATGGACGTTAGCCGCAAGCTAGCCAGCCATGTCTTAAAGCATCTCTTCCTGAGGGCATTTCAGTGTAATGACTTCACCTTTATCTTTAGTTTTTAAGCCAAAATGCGTCCGTTCTCCCTTTTCTGTCTACACACTGTGTCTGCTTGTAAGTACTCTGTGATTGTGCGCTGCCGAACATGCTCCTCTGCTCGTAAATCTGCAATGACGTGACGTGACGTGACGACAGTGGTGGGGTGGGGGACCGGTACTTTTTAGAGGCGGTATAGTACCGAATATGTACCGCGGAACTATACTAA
>NC_084746.1:17725670-17790670 GCF_033978785.1 Entelurus aequoreus | reverse complement strand
GTTGAGTCGCTGGATGTGTTTTCTGCTATGCTACGTCTATTTTGGACTATGTTGTTGTTGCTATTCTGGATTGTTTCTACTCTCAACGTTTGTTTGATGCTTTCTTTTGAATCAAAGTAAATTGTTTCTTGCTGTACACCTCGTTGCGCACATGCCTTTTGGCGAGTTTGCGCGAGGCGCCAGCCTACCTTCTGTACTTTGAAAAAAATTAAATCCATCTATCCGTTTTAAAGATGTAACGATAAACGGTATTCATGATGACCACGGTAAAATTCCCGACGGTTAGTGTTACTGTTTCAAATTGCACTTTAACTGCACTTTGATGAAGTCATGGACTGACTGGCACCAGCTCGCTAGCTTAAATGCTAAGACTAAAACAAGAGATATTAGCGTCTGTGCCCATTAATAAACAACATACCCCAATTTAAACTTCTATAAACACATTACTGTCAAAGCAAGTACAATATTCAATTGGGACCATTGAACCTACCAGCTGTGCTCCCTGAACAGAGTGATCGTTCTATACCAGGGGTGGGCAAACTTTTGGGTTGTACGGTATACTAGTAAAGTACTGCGATACTAATGCATCATAAACGGTACTATACCGCCTCTAAAAGGCACCGGTTCCCCCTTTTTTTTTAACGGGCGCCGTAGTCACGTCGTTGTTCGGCAACGCACAATCACGGAATACTTACAAGCAGACACTGTGCATACACAGAAAAGGGAGAATGGACACATTTTGGCTTAAAAACTAAAGATAAAGGTGAAGTATAACACTGAATCACCCTCAGGAGGAGGTACTTAAAAACATGGCTCGCTAGCTAGCGGCTAACAGTGTTGTAGTTACTTCTAAATGACTAATCCTCGCCTCCATGCGACAAATAAAGTAAGTTTCTTATAAGGGCGAGGAATAGCTAAACATGCTTCACTACACAACGTAGGAGGATACAATAGCTCACCGGCGTCACAATGTGAACCAATGCCATGGATGGCTCTACACCTGACATCCACTGTAATGATACCAAGTACAAGAGCGTATCTAGTCGATACTACTATGATTACATCCATATATTTTATCATCACAACATCTTTTTTCCTTTTTTTAATATTCATATTATGTTTATAAACTCAGGAAATACGTCCCTGGACACATGAGGAGTTATGACCAAAGTATAATCCAGTAAGGGATCGATACCCAAATTTGTGGTATCATCCAAAACTAATGTAAAGCATCAAACAACAGAAGAATAAGTGATTATTGTATTTGAACAGAAGTGTAGATAGAACATGTTAAAACAGAAAATAAACAGATATTAACAGTAAATAAACTAGTAGATTAATAATCAATTTTCTACAGCTCGTCCCTCATAATGTTGACAAAATGATAGGTAGATAAATGACACAATATGTTACTGCATACGTCAGCAGACTAATTAGGAGCCTTTGTTTGTTTACTTACTACTAAAAGACAAGTTGTCTAGTATGTTCACTATTTTATTTAAGGACAGAATTGTTCTTCGGATGCAATAATAAACATATGTTTAATATACCCTAATATTTTTTTTGTTAAAATAAAGCCAATAATGCCGTTTTTGTGGTCCCCTTTATATAGAAAAGTATCGGAAAGTATCAAAATACATTTTGGTACGATCGTGAAGAAAAATCCAGCCGCACTGTTTTTTTTGTTAGCCGCAGAGTTCCAAGTATTGTCCGGCAAATACAGTAAAAAAAAGCGAAACAGGAGAACATTTATCCGTATGTCTAAACATATTTGTTTTGCTTTTCTCTTTTTGTCCCTCCCACAACATCATTGCCCCCACAGTCCCATTTGTCATGTCCAATTATGCAAATTAGCAACCCAGCCCTGGAGGAAACACTGCTATAGAATCCCTTTGTATGGCACTTTAAGGACGTTTCCTTTCATTCCCCACAAAAACTTGCATAGTTCCAACTTTTTCTTTCCATTTTTAACTAGATTTAGGGTTGTTGTTGTCTTTGCTGTGATGTGGATTATAAAATGTTGCCATCAAACACCCAGAAAAAACATGCCTCTATTTTATTTTTGGAAAAGAAGACCGTAGATGTACTGAAAATGAGGCGACTTAGGGGACTGGTAATGAATAAAAGCAGTAAAAGTCAAAGTTCTTTAGGAAGAGTGTTTTATTGTGTTGTATAGGCTTTAAAGTGTTAACATGGTTATTTAAGCACCCTGGATGGACATGAATTGCACATTTATCGTCATCAATAGAACATTATTTACAGAAATTGTATACCAGTGCTTGTACTCGGCTTTGCCTGTGGTGCTTTCTAAAGGGCGGAAATACATTAGTGGTGTTGCCTCATGATGTGGCCTCTGTTCCAAAGTTGTCTTTACACAACATCTTCCTTTGTCATCAGCATGAAGACTCCAATATTGTCAAAGTCCTCCTGCTTTAATTCTCTGACAAGTATTGTAACTGGAGCTGCTCAAGTTTTTTAAAGACGATTAAAGTTGTCATATGATTTTTAATGACAGGTAGCTAGATGTACACTAAAATTTTTGTTCATTATGTGTATTTAGTTTGTATTCAAGTTATTCAAATGACACTGCCGTAAATTCCATACCATAAACCAGTACTTTTTTGCTACGCTTTGAACCCTGCGGCTTATAAAAGGGTGTGGCTAATATATGGATTTTTCTTCGCTGACAGCCAAAAAACAAATAGTTTTCATTAAACAAAGGAAAAGGCACTTAAATGGTGCCATTGTTTGTGCTGTGGGGCCATTTTTGGACAAGTTTGCTCACTGCAGGTGCTGCTGGGTGAATGCCTACAAATGTTTCCTGCTGTTTAAAGCTTTGAACCAGAAGTACAAGCGCCGTCCTGTCTTCTAATCGTCCATAGCTTTTCTACTTGTATGGATTCTTCATTCATCACTCCAAGCAATGTTTTTAAGTTTTACAATATAACTAAAACAATTCATACTTACTGAACCGTTCCATTTGTGATGTCTGTAGGAGTGTTTTCATGCATATTTGTATGTGCTCTCGTAATGTAACAAAGTTAGCGTTGTTGGCATTAGCTAATATGCTAACACGTCTGAGGTAATATTATTAATATACAACGGCATTATTTTTGTATTGTTTCAGTTTCACAAATTCCTCAGTAAATTCACCAAAACGTCACCGTGGAGTTATTGCAGTGTTTCCCACACATTCATTTATTTGTGGCGGCCCGCCACGAAAGAATTACGTCCGCCACAAATAAAATAAAAAATTAAAAAATCTTTTTTTTGTTTTTTTGTTGTCCTGTCCAGCTTCTCAGGCAAATCATATAGTTGATGTAGATGCCCATATAGGCTGTTCAGATTTACTTTACAAAAGAGAAGTGTAGGATACTTCTCTTGTTGCCTTATTTGTATTTGACCACTACTGTTTTCTGTTTATTTGTTACTGACTGTGGCAGGACACCTCTGCCTCTGTTTCACTTTATGTTGCTGGTAAATAATATGGTTGTAGTAGTAGGCTAAAGTTAAATTATTTAGTATGCACTAATTAAAGGGGCAGAGCTTTAAGAGACATTTTAGCTTTTATATTTTATAAGATATATTTTTTGTAAGAACCACTATTAATAAATATATTTCAGTGAATAACTTATTGTTCAAATCTGTATATAAATATGTACATAAAGTGTTGTAATTATATTGTAAAATGGATGGATGGATGGATAGATGTACTTTTAAAACAAAACGGTTATTATTAATTAGTAAGTATAAATTTTTTTAGCCTTTTTAGAGAAAATCATATCATTGTAGTAAATGATGCAAATTACTCGATGATGTCATTTTGACCACGCCCATAGCCACGCCCATAGCCACGCGCCCACCGCCACAGGTATCTTGGCAGTTTATGGGAAACACTGTATTGAGTCTGTTTAGCTGATTGGAGAGCAGGCTTGCACAGTTAGTGGGTCCATGACGATGACTTCTGTTTTGTTTGATCAGCCGTTTTACATGCCTTAACAATTAAGGTATGTAAATAAACATTTACAAAATATTTATGTGTAAATAATTATTTTCACAACGTATATATCTGTGGCTTATAGTCCGGTTTGGGAGAATATATTTTTTTTCTAAAATTTAGTGGGTCCGGCTTATACATCGGTGCACTCTATAGTCCGGCAAATACTGTAATCTGCTCCAGTATTGGTTTTCCGGCTGCATACATCAATTGAATAGAATTTTGTCCTTATCATTGCCACATGTACAAGAAAACAACAAACAGTTGTTCTCAACTGACAGAAATTATAAAGAGTAAATGTTTTACTATACTGTACAGATTACTCCAGATAAGCAAATTGTTCTATGGTATATGACAAAAAACAATTTGTGAATGTGCCTCATTAAAAAAAAAATGTCAAAAATAAGCACGTTGCATCGTGAATTCAGATATTCACTATTAAATAGATTTCTACTCTTTGTAGTGTTTTGTTAACAGCCAATAAAAAATAAGTTCATAATGCTTGGGACTTGCACATTTTAGTCACTTTTGCGTCTTTTCTATTTTTTATTTTTAAGAATTTTTTTTTGAAATACAGTTGTCACTGGCCACACTGCACTTTGAATATAATGTCTTCAACAAATCACAGAATACAACAACAAAACAAAATATACATTAAAAAAGATATACAGTACAGGCAAAAAGTTTGGACACACCTTCTCATTTCAATGGGTTTGCTTTACTTTTTTATGACTATTTACATTGTAGATTGTCACTGAAGGCATCAAAACTATGACACCTGTGAAGTGAAAACCCTTTCAGGTGACTACCTCTTGAAGCTCATCGAGAGAATGCCAAGAATGTGCAAAACAGTAATCAGAGCAAAGCGTGGCTATTTTGAAGAAACTAGAATATAACACATGTTTTCAGTTATTTCACCTTTTTTGTTAAGTACATAACTCCACATGTGTTCATTCATAGTTTTGATGCCTTCAGTGACAATCTATAATGTAAATAGTCATGAAAATAAAGATAACCCTTTGAATGAGGAGTGTCCAAAATTTTGGCCTGTACTGTATATCTATTTTAATGTATATTTTGTTTTGTTGTATATATATATATATATATATATATATATATATATATATATATATATATATATATATATATATATATATATATATTAGGGCTTAATTTGATAATCGATTAATCTGTCGATTATTACTTTGATTAATCGATTAATACGTGGATAAAAGAGACAAACTACATTTCTATCCTATCCAGTATTTTATTGAAAAAAACCCAGCATACTGGCACCATACTTATTTTGATTATTGTTTCTCAGCTGTTTGTAAATGCTGCAGTTTATAAATAAAGGTTTATTTGAAAAAATGTAGAAAATAAATTACAAAATAAAAAAATAAAGTAAAATAAAAAGCCTCTGTGCATGCGCATAGCATAGATCCAACGAATCGATGACTAAATTAATCGACAACTATTTTTATAATCGATTTTAATCGATTTAATCGATTAGTTGTTGCAGCCCTAATATATATATATATATATATATATATATATATATATATATATATATATATATATATATATATATATATATATATATATATATATATATATATATATATATATATATATATATATATATATATATATATACATATATATATATACATATACATACATACATACACACACACTACCGTTCAAAAGTTTGGGGTCACATTGAAATGTCCTTATTTTTGAAGGAAATGCACTGTACTTTTCAATGAAGATAACTTTAAACTAGTCTTAACTTTAAAGAAATACACTCTATACATTGCTAATGTGGTAAATGACTATTCTAGCTGCAAATGTCTGGTTTTTGGTGCAATATCTACATAGGTGTATAGAGGCCCATTTCCAGAAACTATCACTCCAGTGTTCTAATGGTACAATGTGTTTGCTCATTGGCTCAGAAGGCTAATTGATGATTAGAAAACCCTTGTGCAATCATGTTCACACATCTGAAAACAGTTTAGCTCGTTACAGAAGCTACAAAACTGACCTTCCTTTGAGCAGATTGAGTTTCTGGAGCATCACATTTGTGGGGTCAATTAAACGCTCAAAATGGCCAGAAAAAGAGAACTTTCATCTGAAACTCGACAGTCTATTCTTGTTCTTAGAAATGAAGGCTATTCCACAAAATTGTTTGGGTGACCCCAAATTTTTGAACGGTAGTGTATATATATATATATATATATATATATATATATATATATATATATATATATATATATATATATATATATATATATATATATATATATATATATATATATATATATATATATATATATATATATATATATATATATATATATATTTTTTTTTTAAAGAGAAAAACATATATTTTTGTATATCATATTTTACAATTGGTCCTAAATTAAGCATTTTTCGAGCATAAAAATGTCTAAATACTCAAATATCAATACTACAGTAGTATTGGCCAACAGAGGGCACTAAAACTATCAGAGCAAATTGTTTAGTGTCCTGGCCACTGATTGGTTCAGCGTAAGACAACATTATTATATTTGATCAGGTGTTATTTCATGTCCAGAAGGCTCCCATAATGTTGAAAAGCGTATTTAGAAATGCAAACCTTTTTTTTTATTGCTCTAGCTATAAAAATATCCGATTTATAATGAATGATTTCTACTTTTACGGAAATTTATTTATTACGGTCATGTCCGTAACTAATTAACAGCGATAAACGAGGGATGACTGTATGTACCAAAGTTCTAAAATTTTACAGAGCAAATAAACCACAAAAATGTATCCCTCTTTTCTAAAGTCTTACTTTGTCTGATATGTTATGTAAATATATTATTTACTCACGGCCTTATAAGATCCGAGCATCCAAACATTGTCCAGTCCATCTGTGTGTGTGTGTGTGCATGTGTTTGTTTCCGGACAGATAGGACACTAATGGGTAAATGATTTAGAAGAACGTGAAAGAGTGATGAAGGTTATTTATAGATCACTTCAGAAAACAGAAAGTCTATTTGTGGCCTGACTGTCATGGTCAGGCGGCCATTTGCAGCCACGCCTCTCCGCTAATCACATGACTGCTCTCCGTCAGGCAGAGTGGAGTGGACACTAATTACCCGACTGCACTTGAACGCCTCACTTGCTCTTATACCAACATTGTTCTCAGGCCAGCAGCATCAGGCAGAAGTACAGACTTTGTATTAAGTCCTTAGAAATATCTTCAAGCGACATTCTTGCCGTGTCCCACTCTGCTTCTGACCTAGTGGTCGTGTCACAAGACCAGGGTATCTTCGGCAGGGTCTTGCTGCCCCGCAGCTTTTGCTAGGAACAAGGAAACTGGTCTTGAGGGCAGTAATTGTCATTTGAGCCATTTGCATAATTATCTGTGTCAAAAGCAAAACTGTTTCATCATCTGAGATTGTTATTCCCATCATAGTAATTAGAGATGACAAGATACTTGACATGATTTGATGGCTAAGAAATGTCAGCTGCTTGTTGATTATTTGATTGCGTTTTGAAGCAACTGAGGTGACAATGTGCACTACATGGCTGTGACCAGCAGAGGCGCTGTTCATTCTGTTTCAACAAGTTAGTGGTCTAAGTCCTGAAGAAAATACAATTTTTTGTCATTCAGATGTATTATCACTAGAGGTGGGAATCTTTGGCCCCCTCATGATTCAATTACAATTCAGGAGCTATTGATGCATCTTTAATTTAGGTATATTGATACAGGTTTACATTTCTAATAAGCAACTTTTAAAAACAGTGCATTTGTAATAAGACATTTCCATCACATTTATTAAACTCATGGAACATAAGCGCCCTAAAATGAATGAGCTGCTCGGATCGCTCGCTGCAGTCAGACAAATTCTAGGAATCTCTGCATTATTTTACACAAAATTATCGATTATTGGCGTTTACTAATCGATTTTATAGTCGTCCATGTCCGAATTGCGATTCATCTAAAAATGTATTATTTCCTCCACCTCTCATTATCACAGTTATTCACTTGTTCATTAACATTTGACTTAGTGTTATACTTTATTAATTACAGAACTGTGCAAAAGGTTTTTTATACTAAAATGGGATAAATGCATGTGTAAAACATCCATCCATCTATCCATCCATCCATCCATCCATCCATCTTCTTCCGCTTATCCAGAGTCAGGTCGCGGGGGCAGCAGCCTAAGCAGGGAAGCCCAGACTTTCCTCTCCCTCAGCCACTTCGTCCAGCTCCTCCCGCGGGATCCAGAGGCGTTCCCAGGCCAGCTGGGAGAGATAGTCTCTCCGCCGTGCCCTGGGTCTTCCCTGTGATCTCCTACCGGTCGGACGCGTCCTAAACACCTCCTGACCAGATGCTCCTCTCGATGTGAAGGAGCAGAGGCTTTACTCTGAGCTCCTCCCGATAGACAGAACTTCTCACCCTATCCTAGCTCCTTCTTCACCACGACGTACTGATACAGCGTCCACATCACTGCACCGATCCACCTGTTGCTCTCACAATCCACTTTTCCCTCACTCGTGAACAAGACCTTGAGGTACTTGAACTGCTCCACTTGGGGCAGAATCTCCTCCCCAACACGGCGATGGCACTCCACCCTTTTCCGGGCGAGAACCACGGACTCGGACTTGGAGGTGCTGATTTTCATGTCAGTCGCTTCACACTCGGCTGCGATCCGATCCAGTGAGAGCTGAAGATCCTTGCCAGATGAAGCCACCAGGACAACGTCATCTGCAAAAAGCAGAGACTTAATCCTGCAGCCACCAAACCGGATTGCCTCAACGCCTTGACTGCGGCAAGAAATTCTGTCCATAAAAGTTGTAAACAGAACCGGTGACAAAGGTCAGCCTTGGGGGAATCTCACCCTCACTGGAAACGGTTCCGACTTACCTCCGGCAATGCAGATTAATCTCCGACACTGATCGTACAGGGAGCGGACCGCCACAATCAGGCGATCCGATACCCCATACTGTCTGAGCACTCCCCACATGACTTAACAAGGGACACAGTCGAATGTCTTCTCCATGTCCACAAAACCTGTAGACTTGTTGGGTAAACTCCCATGCACCCTCGAGGATCCTAGCAAGAGTATAGAGTTGGTCCACAGTTCCACGACCAGGACGAAAACCACACTGTTCCTCCTGAATTCAAGGTTCGACTGTCCGGCGTAGCCTCCTACCCAGTACACCCATATACACTTTACCAGGAAGGCTGAGGAGTGTGATCCCACGATAGTTGGAACACACCCTCTTGTTCCCCTTCTTAAAGAGAGGAACCACCACCCCAGTCTGCCAATCCAGAGGTACCGCCCCCGATGTCCACGCGGTGTTGCAGAGTCTTGTCAACCAAGACAACCCCACTGCATCCAGAGCCTTAAGGAACTCCGGGCAAATCTCATCCACCTGGGAGGCCCTGCCACCGAGGAGCATCTTAACTAAATCGGCAGCCTCAGCCCCAGAAATAGGAGAGCCCACCACAGATTCCCCAGGCACTGCTTCCTCATTGGAAGACGTGTTGGTGGGATTGAGGAGGTCTTCGAAGTATTCCTTCCACCGATCCACAACATCCGCAGTGGAGGTCAGCAGCACACCATCCTCACCATACACAATGTTGACAGTGCACTGCTTCCCCTTCCTGAGGCGGTAAAAATCTTTAAACTGTTTAGAAAATATTTTTATTTCAAATTGTATTTTTTGGTTTTATCATTTTTTGTCAGACAAAAGTAAAGTAATTGTTGAATTTCCCATTTTTTAAAGGACTTGTAGAACACATTGCCGAGTATTTTGATAATAATACTAATTATGTTTTCAACAATAAATGTTTTTATTTTTTTTCTTAAAGAAACATGGTTTCAACTAGTTAATGGTCTAAATCCTGAAAAACATATAATTTCTTAATTACAATTATAATTATTTACTTTCATCCACCCACATTTGACTTAGTGGTTTAACGTATGCTTTATTAATTACATAAATGTATTAAGCACTGTACAACATGTTTTTCATACAAAAATGGGATACATGCATGTATAAAACAATGCAATACATCTATAATAAAAACATTTTTTTAAATATTTTTATTTCAAGTTGTAATTTTTTGTGTTAACCTTCAATGTCACACATAAGGACTTGTAGAACACTTTCCTAAATATTTTAATAGATATTACTACATACTGTATGTATCCAACAATAAAAATAATGCTGATTTAATTTTGTATTTTTTCTTAAAGAAATATGTTTTGAGCTTGTTAGTCTAAATCCTGAATTTTTTTAAATTAAGATGTAAAATTTAAGTTATTTACTTTTATCCATCCATGTTTGACTTAGTGGTTTAATGTTATGCTTTATTAATTAAATAAATGTATTAAGCACTGTACACAATGTTTTTCATACATTGTGTACAGTGATACATGCATGTATAAAACAATACATTGTGTACAGGGATACATGCATGTATAAAACAATACAATAAAATATTATTAAACATGTTTTCAAAATATTTTTTATTTCAAGTGTACATTTTTAGTTTCAACTTATACATTCAGACAAACTGTATGTTATATATTTTTATGTAATAGTCAACTTTCCCACTTTTTTTTTAAAGGAATATGTAAGAACACTAAGTATTTTGATGATACTAAATACATTTAAAAAAAAAAAAAGCTTATTCTATTTTGTATTTTTTCTTAAAGAAATATGTTTTCAATTAGTAAGTAATCTAAATCCTAAAACATATTTCTTGATTAAAATGTAAATTTATAGTTTTTTTTTTTTACATGTATTCATCAACATTTAACATAATGGTTCTATTGTACGCTTTATTAATTACATACATGTATTAAGCACTTTACAAAATGTTTTTCTTACAAAAATTGAATAAATGCATTAATAAGACAATACATTAAAATAATTGTAATGTTTTAAAAACATTTTTATTTCAAATATTGATTATTTAGTTTTGACCTTCAATGTCAGACATTAACTGTATGTTAAATACAGTAAATATATATATATTTTTTTCCTAAATACAGTTTCAGCTAGTAAGTTGTCTGAATCCTGAAATAATATTTGTTATTGATTAAGATGTACAATTATAATTATTTACTTTCATCCACCCACATTTGACTTAGTAGTTTTATGCTTTATTAATTACATGAATGTATTAAGGTCTGTACAAAAATGTTTTTCATACAATAAAGGGATAAATGCATGTATAAACAATACAATACTATATTTATTTTTATTTCAAATTTAAATTTTTTGTTTCGCTGAATGCAGCTGAGATAGGCTGCAGCGACCTTTCTGCTACCCCAAAAGGGACAAGCGGTAGAAAATGGATGGATGGATGGACTTTTAAATTCAGGCAAACTGTATGTTGTATATTTTAATGTAATTGTTGACTTTTCCATTTTTAAATTTTTTTTTTCAAAAGCAACATGTAAGAATACAAAATTAGATGTACAACCGAATACAGAAAATAATATTAATGAAAATGCTTTTAATATATTTTTATTTTAAATTGTAATTTTTTTGTGACATAAACTGTATGTTATATATTTTAATGTAATTGTGGATTTTTCCCATTTTTAAGCTCTTGTAGAACACTTTCCGGAGTATTTTGATAACATAGCTGAATATGTTTTCAACAGTGAAAATTATGCTTTTTCAATTTTGTATTTTTTCTTAAAGAAATATTATTTCAGCTAGTTAGTCATCTAAATCCTGAAATAATGTTATATCTGTATCGAGATGTCAAATTATAGTTATCTACTTGTATTTATCAACATTTGACTTACTGTAGTGGTTTAATGTTATGCTTAATATCAATAATCTATTAAGCACTGTATAAAAGATTTTACACAAAAATGGCATGAATGCATGTATAAAACAATAAAATAAAGTAGTATTAAAAATATTTTTATTCTAAATTGTAGTTTTTAGTTTTAACTTTCAACGTCAGACATATGCTGCATGTTATATATTTGATGTAATTTGACTCACACACGTGAGTTTTTTTTAAAAACACTATGAACACTTTTCCGTGTTTTAATAATAATATGACATTTAAAAAAAAAAAAAAAAAAGTATCCTTATTCAATGTCCTATTTCCTCCTAAATAAACACAGTGGAATGTCGATCCCAATATCAACAGGAGAGGCCAAAAATCATTAACTTGAAGTACAAATATGCAGTTGCTTCTTTCCGCCACAAGATGGTAGTGTCTTACTGCGTTTCCCTCCATGCTCAACCACTGAGCCAATTTGAGCAACTATCTCTCACACCCTTTCTCCCACACTGCCAATTATGACCCCATGTGTGTCCCTGACACTGCCAAGTGGGCCCACCTCTCTTTAAGTCTTCACCAGGAGGGCCCATTGTGCTTTGTGTCCATTGTTCAACACCAACTGTATGGGACAGAAAACAGGCCTTTCTTGCAGAGGGGATGTTTAACGTGATGAGTCAGTTTGCAGTTATTCATCCTGCTCGGTGGCTTACATTGTGTGTGTGTGTGTGTGTGTGTGTGTGTGTGTGTGTGTGTGTGTGTGTGTGTGTGTGTGTGTGTGTGTGTGTGTGTGTGTGTGTGTGTCTGTGTGTGTGTCTGCGTATCACGTTGCTATTTGTATTATTTACTGGAAAGGCTGTGTAGTAACCAGCACAAGCAGCACAGCACAACACCATGAACACACAACAGGCCCGATCGTCGATAATTCAAAAGTCTTATTCAAATGTAAAAAAACCAACAACCTTCTTTTTACAGAGACATGTAATCCATTTAAAAAAAAAAGGACTTTATTGCTTGTATCACATTCCAGGCGTGCAAAAGTGTACATTCTTTACAGTTCTTTGAAGCACTCCCCCTCACAGGAAGACACACCTCCACCAACTTACTGTACTGCACATTTCCTCTGACTCAAACACACAATGATGCACTTGCCTAAATATGGTCACATCCTGTCTGGCTCGTAGAGTCCACGTTTATAACTCGGTTCCTGTCAGACTGGTAGTAAAAAATAAAAAAAATAAAAAGGGGAGATATAAGGATGTGACTTCCACAAAGTCCTGGTTGCATGGAATTTTTTTTTGAAGAGGATATTTTGATGCATTTGTTTAGAAAGTCAAGGCCCGCAAATGAATGATCTATGGCCCAAGTGATGATGTTTGATTTGTATTAGAACCGGCCCGCAGGCCACAGCCGCCTGCTGCTGTTTTGCACGCACCAATACTCCATCAGTGTTGGTGCCAGGAATTTTCCCAGGGACCCCATCAAGTCATAAAAATGGTGTCCCACAGTATATTTTTGGGGTCCCACTTTTTTGTAAGCGTTTTGAAAACAAATGATAAATGTATGCATTATCCTGTTACATCTCACATTCTGTATTGTGTTTTGGAAAAAGGCTGTCATAAACGTTACTTAATTCATTAAAAAAATAAAATACAAAAGAAAACACATTTTTATGCATATTTTTTTGCATATTCAGTTATAAACATTCATTCAGTTATAAACATTCATTCACCAGCTCAGTGGCCTTGTGGTTAGAGTGTCCGCCCTGAGACTGGGAGGTCGTGAGTTCAAACCCCGGCCGAGTCATACCAAAGACTACAAAAAAGGGGACCCATTGCCTCCCTGCTTGGCACTCAGCATCAAGGGTTGGAATTGGGGGTTAAATCACCAAAATGATTCCCGAGCGCGGCGCACGCTGCTGCTCACTGCTCCCTTCACCTCCCAGGGGGTGAACATGGGGATGGGTCAAATGCACTGGACACATTTCATCACACCCAGTGTGTGTGTGACAATCATTGGAACTTTAACTTTAAAGGCCTACTGAAACCCACTACTACCGACCACGCAGTCTGATAGTTTATATATCAATGATGAAATCTTAACATTGCAACACATGCCAATACGGCCGGGTTAACTTCATCCATCCATCCATCCATCCATCCATCTTCAACCGCTTATCCGGAATCGGGTCGCGGGGACAACAGCTCCAGCAGAGACCCCCAGACTTCCCTCTCCAGAGCAACATTTGCGACTTCCTCCTGGGGAATCCCGAAGCGTTCCCAGGCCAGAGAGGAGATGTAAACCCCCCATCTGGTCCTTGGCCTGCCGCGGGGCCTCCTCCCAGTGGGACGTGCAACAAGAACCTCCTTAGGGAGACGCTCGTGAGGCATCCGCACGAGATGCCCGAACCACCTAAGCTGGCTCCTTTCCAAGCGAAGGAGCAGCGGCTCTACTCCGAGTCTCTCTCGGGTGACTGCACTTCTCACCCTATCTCTAAGGGAGATGCCAGCCACCCTTCTGAGGAAACTCATTTCGGCCGCTTGTATCCGCGATCTTATTCTTTCGGTCATTACCCACACTTCATGACCATAGGTGAGAGTAGGAATGTAGATAGCCCGGTAGACCGAGAGCTTTGCCTTCTGGCTCAGCTCTCGTTTCGTCACAACAGTGCGGCAGAGAGACTGCAATACTGCCCCAGCTGCTCCGATTCTCCGGCTGATTTCCTTCTCCATCTTTCCCTCTCGTGAACAAGACCCCGAGATACTTAAACTCCTGCACCTGGGACAGAGTCTTGTCCCCTACCCGGACTGTACAAACCATCGGTTTCCTGCTGAGAGCCATGGCCTCAGATTTGGAGATGCTGATCCTCATTCCAGCCGCTGAACACTCGGCTGCGAACCGATCCAGTGAGAGCTGAAGGTCACGAACCGAAGGTGCCATCAGGACCACATCATCTGCAAACAGCAGTGACGCAACCTTTAGCCCCCCGAGACGTATACCCTCTCCGCCATGGCCACGACTCCGCCTAGAAATCCTGTCCATGAAAATCACAAACAGGATAGGTGACAGAGCGCAGCCCTGGCGGAGACCAACCCCCACTGGAAACGGATCCGACTTACATCCAAGCACCCGGACACAACTCTCGCTTTGGTTGTACAGAGATTGGATGGCCCTCAGCAGGGTTCCCCTCACTCCGTACTCCCTCAGCAACTCCCACAAGATCTCCCGGGGGACGCGGTCATACGCCTTCTCGAAATCCACAAAACACATGTAGACTGGATAGGCATACTCCCAGGCCCTCTCCAGGATTCCCGCAAGCGTAAAGAGTTGGTCAGTTGTTCCACGACCAGGACGGAATTCACATTGCTCCTCTTGAATCTGAGGTTCGACTATCGGCCGGACCCTCCTTTCCAGTACCTTGGCGTAAACTTTCCCAGGGAGGCTGAGTAGTGTGATACCCCTGTAATTAGCACACACCCTCTGGTCCCCCTTTTTGAAAAGGGGAACCACCACCCCAGTCTGCCACTCCCTCGGCACTGTCCCAGACTTCCACGCAATGTTGAAAAGGCGTATCAACCAAGACAGCCCATCGACACCCAGAGCCTTCAGCATTTCTGGACGGATCTCGTCAACCCCCGGAGCTTTGCCACTGTGGAGTTGTCTAACTACCTCAGTGACTTCACTCCGAGAGATCGACGTCGATCCCCCATCATCCTCAGGCCCTGCTCCTATCAGGGAGGGTGTGTCTGATGTATTTGGGTTCAGGAGTTCCTCAAAGTGCTCTTTCCAACGCCCTACGACTTCCTCACTTGAAGTCAGCAAAGTCCCATCCTTGCCGTACACAGCTTGGATGGTTCCCTGCTTCCCCCTCCTGAGGTGCCGTATGGTCTTCCAGAACAGCTTTGGTGCCGCCCGATAGTCCTTCTCCATGGATTCCTCGAACTGCTCCCACACCCTCTGCTTAGCCTCGTCCACGGCCACGACCGCTGCCCTTTGGGCCCGTCTGTACCTTGCAACTGCCTCCGGAGTCCCCTGGTTAACTTATAAAGTGCAATTTTAAATTTCCCGCCACACTTCCGGTTAAAAACGTTTTATTATGCTGACGTATGCGTGTGACGTCACGAGGGCAAGGGAAGTATTCGGAGCCCGTAGAAAAAGCTGTGTTTTCATTTCATAATTCCACAGTATTCTGGACATCTGTGTTGGTGAATCTTTTGCAATTTGTTTAATGAACAATGGAGGCTGCAAAGAAGAACGTTGTAGGTGGGATCGGTGTATTAGCGGCTGGCTGTAGCAACACAACAAGGACTACTCACTTGGATAGCAGACGCCTAGCCAATGCTAGCCGCCAAACCCACGGATGAAGTCCTTTGTCGCGCCGTCGATCGCTGGAACGCAGGTGAGCACGGCTGTTAAGAAGCAGATGAGGGCTGGCTGGCGTAGGTGGAGCGCTAATGTTTTTATCATAGCTCTGTAAGGTCCGGTTGCTAAGTTGCTAAGTTAGCCTTAGCGTTGTTAGCAACAGCATTGTTAAGCTTTACCAGGCTGAGAATTATTAACCGTGTAGTTACATGTACATGGTTTAATAGTATTGTTGATCTTCTGTCTATCCTTCCAGTCAGGGATTTATGTATTTTGTTTCTATCTGCATTTGAGAACGATGCTGTCACGTTAGCTCAGTAGCTAAGTGTGTCACCGATGTATTGTCGTGGAGATAAAAGTCACTGTGAATGTCCATTTCGTGTGCTCGACTCTCATTTTCAAGAGGATATAGTATCCGAGGTGGTTTAAAATACAAATCCGTGATCCACAATAGAAAAAGGAGAGAGTGTGGAATCCAATGAGCCAGCTTGTACATAAGTTACGGTCAGAGCGAAAAAAGATACGTCCTGCACTGCCTCTAGTTCTTCACTCTAACGTTCCTCATCCACGAATCTTTCATCCTCGCTCAAATTAATGGGGTAATCGTCGCTTTGTCGCTCCGAATCTCTCTCGCTCCATTGTAAACAAAGGAAAATTGTGAGGAATATTACCTCCTGTGACGTCACGCTACTTCCAGTACAGGCAAGGCTTTTTTATCAGCGAGCAAAAGTTGCGAACTTTATCGTCGATTTTCTCTACTAAATCCTTTCAGCAAAAATATGGCAATATCGCGAAATGATCAAGTATGACACATAGAATGGATCTGCTATCCCCGTTTAAATAAAAAAAATTAATTTCAGTAGGCCTTTAACACTGCCCCAAGTGGAGGAGTTCAAGTACCTTGGAGTCTTGTTCACGAGTGAGGGAAGAGTGGATCGTGAGATCGACAGGCGGATCGGTGCGGCGTCTTCATTAATGCGGACGCTGTATCGATCCGTTGTGGTGAAGAAGGAGCTGAGCCGGAAGGCAAAGCTCTCAATTTACCGGTCGATCTACGTTCCCATCCTCACCTATGGTCATGAGTTATGGTTAGTTATGGTTATGACCGAAAGGACAAGATCACGGGTACAAGCGGCCGAAATGAGTTTCCTCAGCAGGGTGGCGGCGCTCTCCCTTAGAGATAGGGTGAGAAGCTCTGCCATCCGGGGGGAGCTCAAAGTAAAGCCGCTGCTCCTCCACATCGAGAGGAGCCAGATGAGGTGGTTCGGGCATCTGGTCAGGATGCCACCCGAACGCCTCCCTAGGGAGGTGTTTAGGGCACGTCCGACCGGTAGGAGGCCACGGGGAAGACCCAGGACACGTTGGGAAGACTATGTCTCCCGGCTGGCCTGGGAACGCCTCGGGATCCCCCGGGAGGAGCTGGACGAAGTGGCTGGGGAGAGGGAAGTCTGGGTTTCCCTGCTTAGGCTGCTGCCCCCGCGACCCGACCTCGGATAAGCGGAAGAAGATGGATGGATGGATGGATAGGCCTTTAACACTTTCTTCTTTCCTTCATGGATCTAAACTTTACCGCGGTCTGTATTTTTTTCTATATTTTTATTGTAATATTTTCAGTTTAATATTTTGTTTGTTCTATTTTTGCCCAAAGTAAGACAAAGAAAACAATCTGAAGTTGTCTTTAATTTTTAGTTTTAATGCCATGATTTTAATAGTCCGGCCCGCGTGTGTGCACAGTTTGACACTCCTGGTTTAGAACCTTTATGGGGAATTAGGCTGGCAGCCCCAAACTTATGTTCTTGCCTTTTAGACTGGGAAGATGCAGCCACGGTGTCTTGTCTGCGCATCCGTGGGCCCCAAACTTTTTGTGTCCCACGCGACACTGTGTCTTTGTCCAAAGTGTGAGAAGGAACAGGTGTCCAGGCTGGGCACAGTCACAGTTTGTGTTCTTGTCCATAGTCTCATCCTCACTTAAAGAGCTGGAGATCTTTCATTCCACTCTCATTTCCAGTCATTTATTCTTGTGTGGTGCCCTTCGGAACGGGCCCCTCCACCCTCTGTTTTGCAGGCAACTGTGTCTATACAGTGACTCCTTGTGCAGGTTACCTCTTGAACTCTGAACAAAAAGGCAATGTTCCCTCTCTTTGGGCCTCTTACACTTATCTGACATCTTTTGTGAGAGGCAATCAGCTGCAGGCTCTGCAACACAGATAGGTCCAACTGACCGAACATATACCGGAGATCACACTTTCTTTTTTTAGTGAGGGCTGCAGACATAAAAACTGAAGGATGCGGGGGCCACTTTGATGCATTTTGTTAGCCTTGTCTAGCAATTTAGAAATTAATTATTTAATTATATTCCCAAATTAATTAGTTAATCTCTTTTAATCAACTGAGGTATTATAATTTACAAAACCCAAAACCAGTGAAGTTCACATGTTGTGTAAATGGTCAATAAAAACAGAATACAATGATTTGCAAATTCTTTTCAACTTATATTCAATTGAATAGACGGCAAAGACAAGATAATTAACGTTCGAACTGGAAAACGTTGTTATTTTTTGCAAATATTATCTCATTTGGAATTTGATGCCTGCAACATGTTTCAAAAAAGCTGGCACAAGTGGCAAAAAAGACTAGAAAAATTGAGTAATGCTCATCAAACACTTATTTGGAACATCCCACAGGTGAACAGGCTAATTGAGAACAGGTGGGTGCCATGATTGGGTATAAAAGCAGCTTCCATGAAATGCTCAGTCATTCACAAAAAAGGACGGGGCGAGGGTCACCACTTTGTCAACAAATGCCTGAGCAAATTTTCCAACAGTTTACAAACAACATTTATCAACGAGCTATTGCAAGGAATTTAGGGATTTCACCATCTACGGTCCGTAATATCATCAAAAGGTACAGAGAATCTGGAGAAATCACTGCATGTAAGCGATGATATTACGGACCTTTGATCCTTCAGGCGGCACTGCATCAAAAAGCGACATCAGTGTGTAAAGGATATCACCACATGGGCTCTGGAGCACTTCAGAAAACCACTGTCAGTAACTATAGTTTGTTGCTACATCTGTAAGTGCAAGTTAAAACACTACTATGCAAAGCAAAAGCCATTTATCAACAACACCCAGAAACGCCGTCTGCTTCGCTGGGTCCGAGCTCATCTAAGATGGACTGATGCAAAGTGGAAAAGTGTTCTGTTGGTCCGAGGAGTCCACATTTCAAATAGTTTTTGGAAAATGTGGACGTCGTGTCCTCCGGAACAAAAAGGAAAAGAACCATCTGGATTCTTATAGGCGCAAAGTTCAAAAGCAAGCATCTGTGATGGTATGGGGGTGTATTAGTGCCCAAGGCATGGGTAACTTACACATCTGTGAAGGCAACATTAATACTGAAATGTACATACAGGTTTTGGAGCAACATATGTTGCCATCCAAGCAACGTTACCATGGACGCCCCTGCTTATTTCAGCTTATTACAACAGCGTGGCTTCATAGTAAAAGAGTGTGGGTACCAGACTGGCCTGCCTGTAGTCCAGACCTGTCTCCCATTGAAAATGTGTGGCGCATTATGAAGCCTAAAATACCACAACGGAGACCCCCGAACTGTTGAACAATTTAAGCTGTACATCAAGCAAGAATGGGAAAGAATTCCACCTGAAACAGGCTCCTTCAGCTTCCTTCCCGCACTGTGCGATTCAAGAACTCCTTCATTTTGCACTCGCCATACAGCAATAGATGATATCTGCCTATTACCTGACACCTTCTATGTCAGCTACTTCTCTTTGTTTTTAATGTCTATTTTCTCTTTTCTGCTGGATCTACTCTCGTTTATGCTGCTGCTGTCACATATACTGTAATATTGTACATGGTAATTGTTACGTATTGTATATATGTTATAGACATCCATCTATCCATCCATTTTCTACCGCTTATTCCCTTCGGGGTCGCGGGGGGTGCTGGAGCCTATCTGTTATAGACATAATATAGTATATCTGTATATATAATATACTGTACACATATTATGTATATATTTGTATATATTCGTACATATGTTATATTTTATATCGCTATATTTAGTCTATTTATACCTGCTTTGTCCTTTCCATCCTTACACTTTCCATCATTGTAACTGAGCTACTGTGTTGAACAATTTCCTTTGTGGATCATTAAAGTTTGTCTAAGTCTAAGTCTAAGTCTAAAAGCTTCAAAAATTGGTCTCCTCAGTTCCCAAACGTTTACTGAGTGTTGTTAAAAGGAAAGGCCATGTAACACAGTAGTAAAAATGCCCCTGTGCCAACTTTTTTGCAATGCATTGAATTCTAAGTTAATGATTATTTGCAACGTTTTTTTGTTCCAACATTAAATATCTTGTCTTTGCAGTCTATTCAATTGAATGTAAGTTGAAAAGGATTTGCAAATCATTGTACTCTGTTTTTATTTACTAATTACACAAAGTGCCAACTTCACTGGTTTTGGGTTTTGTACACATCTACACATGCCACACACGATTGTTCAAATGCACAAATGCGCATTCACTTTTTGCCTTTTTTTCTTTTTTCTCTCTTTTTTTTTCCTTTTGTCGCGGACCAATAAAACAAAAAAACGCACCTGCAAATGGCTCCTGCGCCGCACTTGGAGCACCCCTGCTGTAGACCCAGGTACTTTTAAAGGCCTACTGAAATTATTTTTTTTTATTTAAAAGGAGATAGCAGATCCATTCTATGTGTCATACTTGATCATTTCGCGATATTGCCATATTTTTGCTGAAAGGATTTAGTAGAGAACATCGACGATAAAGTTCGCAACTTTTGGTCGCTGATAAAAAAAGCCTTGCCTGTACCGGAAGTAGCGTGACGTCGCAGGTTGAAAGGCTCCTCACATTTCCCCATTGTTTACACCAGCAGCGAGAGAGATTCGGACCGAGAAAGCGACGATTACCCCATTAATTTGAGCGAGGATGAAAGATTTGTGGATGAGGAACATGAGAGTGAAGGACTAGAGTGCAGTGCAGGATGTATCTTTTTTTCCTCTGACCGTAACTTAGGTACAAGCTGGCTCATTGGCTTCCACACTCTCTCCTTTTTCTATTGTGGATCACGGATTTGTATTTTAAACCACCTCGGATACTATATCCTCTTGAAAATGGGAGTCGAGAACGCGAAATGGACATTCACAGTGACTTTTATCTCCACGACAATACATCGGCGAAGCACTTTAGCTACGGAGCTAACGTGATAGCATCGGGCTTAACTGCAGATAGAAACAAAAGAAATAAACCCCTGACTGGAAGGATAGACAGACAATCAACAATACTATTAAACCATGGACCTGTAACTACACGGTTAATGCTTTCCAGGCTGGCGAAGCTTAACAATGCTGTTGCTAACGACGCCATTGAAGCTAACTTAGCTACGGGACCTCACAGAGCTATGCTGAAAACATTAGCTATCCACCTACGCCAGCCAGCCCTCATCTGCTCATCAACACCCGTGCTCACCTGCGTTCCAGCGATCGACGGAGTGACGAAGGACTTCACCCGATCATCGATGCGGTCGGCGGCTAGCGTCAGATAGTGCGTCTGCTATCCAAGTCAAAGTCCTCATGGTTGTGTTGCTGCAGCAAGCCGCTAATACACCCATCCCACCTACAGCTTTCTTCTTTGCAGTCTTCATTGTTCATTAAACAAATTGCAAAAGATTCACCAACACAGGTGTCCAGAATACTGTGGAATTTTGCGATGAAAACAGAGCTGTTTGTACTGGATACAATGGTGTCCGAATACTTCCGTTTCAACCATTGACGTCACGCGCATACGTCATCATACATAGACGTTTTCAACCGGAAATTTCGCAGGAAATTTAAAATTGCACTTTATAAGTTAACCCGGCCGTATTGGCATGTGTTGCAATGTTAAGATTTCATCATTGATATATAAACTATCAGACTGCGTGGTCGGTAGTAGTGGCTTTCAGTAGGCCTTTAAGCGTGTAAAGTCTGGCACCACCCAAAATGGCAGCTATGTTTGACGCGTGCAACCTGGATTATTCCACACGGTTATTTGTTATTTGGCAGGTTTCATTCACAGGGACATGCACGGACATGATAACATGCGTACAATGTGAGTGCGGTGTGCAGAAGTCAACGCAGCAGGTGGACCCAGTGACCTCAGCGCTGACCTACTAGCACTAAGACATGGTCACAAGAGCGTGAGGGGGAAAAGGAAGTGAAGGGAGAAAGAGGAGGTCACTTCTTCAAGAGTGGGCTGCAGAGGAAGTGGCCTCAGTGTGACCCCCAGAGTGTCTTTCCTGTGCCTTTGAAAGTGTTAGATGGTTGAGGGAGGACACCCCTTAATGCCAGCCTCCCCCCCGCCTGATTAATAGTGTTATTTGTCTGAGCGCGTGTCTGACCCCGCTCTTGACGCATCAGAGATGAAACCAGTGGGAAAGTTTGGCTCACGTTACGTTGGCCTCGTGCTTCCTGGAGCAACATTCCCTAGCAATTGGGCTGAGTCAGTGTCACAAGTTTTCATTTGTGGTTTACTACTCAATCATTTATTATCCCTAGATGACTTTGGACACGCCATTGATTTGATTTATGTTGCCCACTAGCACATAACACCCTACAAAACAACACTTTATGATCTTTTTTAAGGCAGATTTTGGCCATCGTTTTTTAGTACCGGTATTTCATTACCGTATTTTCCGGACCAAAGGGCGCACCGGGTGCACCACTGATGAATAGTCTATTTTTTTATCTCTTTTCATATATAAAGCGCACTGGATTATAGGGCTCATTAAAGGAGCCATATTATTATTATTTTTTTCTAAATGTAAAACACTTCCTTGTGGTCTACATAACATGTAATGGTGGTTCTTTGGTCAAAATGTTGCATAGATGATGTTTTACAGATCATCTTCAAGCCGCTTCCGACAGTCGCTTCAGGATGTGCCATTTTGTGGGCGGTCTTTTTTACGTGGCTCACCTTCGACAGCGTTTTCTCCCCGTCATCTTTGTTGTAGCGGTATAGCGTGCAAGGACAGGTGTGGAAGAAGTGTCAAAAGATGGCGCTAACTGTTTTAATGACATTTAGACTTTACTTAAAATAATAACAAAGCAACATGTCCTCATCCGCAAACAACAACACCAGAAATGTGTCCCGTGAAAAAAAACGTCTGACCGGAACTCTCTAATAACTAAAGTTCTTTGGGTAAATAATGTAAACTCACTACACGGGTATGTTTTAGAGCTTTAATGGCGAGTTTACTGACAGACACAAGTAAGAACTTTACACTACTTTATATTAGAAATGGCAACAATCAATCAATGAATGTTTATTTATATAGCCCTAAATCACAAGTGTCTCAAAGGGCTGCACAAGCCACAACGACATCCTCGGTTCAGATCCCACATCATGGCAAGGAAAAACTCAACCCAGTGGGATGACAATGAGAAACCTTGGAGAGGACCGCAGATTTGGGTAACCCCCCCCCCCCCCCTCTCTCTAGGGGAGACCGGTGCAATGGACGTCGAGTGTGTCAAGCATAATATTGTGAAAGTCCAGTCCATAGTGGATCTAACATAATAGTGAGAGTCCAGTCCATAGTGGGGCCAGCAGGAGACCATCCCGAGCGGAGACAGGTCAGCAGCGTAGAGACGTCCCCAACCGATGCACAGACGAGCGGTCCACCCCGGGTCCCGACTTTGGACAGCCAGCACTTCATCTGTGCCCCCTCCTCCACGAAGGAGAGGGGGGCAGAGCAGAAAAGAAAAAAAACGGCAGATCAACTTGTCTAAAAAGGGGGTCTATTTAAAGGCTAGAGTATACAAATGAGTTTTAAGATGGGACAACAGCGGAGGATGAATGTCCCATAACAAGAAGATAGAGAAAAAGAAGAAGCTTATCGACTATGGTGTTGGCACGGACTACAAAGGCGGACCCGCACAAATCTTCAGGACCTATGCAGATCCCAAATACAGATCAGCAGGTCCCAGAAGGTAAAACGCCAGACAATATGTCTTACCTTATGGTGTGGTGGGTAGCGCAGCCGTGCCAGAAACTTGAGGATTGCAGGTTCGCTCCCCGCCTCTTGCCATCCAGATCACTGCCGTTGTGTCCTTGAGCAGGACACTTCACCCTTTCCCCCAGTGCCGCTCACGCTGGTGAATAAATGTTTGGTGGTGATCGGAGGGGCCGTAGGCGCAAACTGGCAGCCACGCTTCCGTCAGTCTACCCCAGGGCAGCTGTGGCTACAAATGTAGCTTACCACCACAGAGTGTGAATGTAAAGTGCTTTGAGTGTCTAGAAAAGTGCTATATAAATCTAATCCATTATTATTTTTATTATTATATCATATTGTAGTGCACACACCATAATAATACTCCTATGTGGAAGCACAGTACAATACATCAAGCGGAGCGGTTTCATAGTTTACCAAAGTCGTACTAAAACATTTTGATAGATTTTTGAGCGCCGTGTGTAATGTTCTATATTTTCTAGAGATGTCCGATAATGGCTTTTTTGCCGATATTCCGATATTGTCCAACTCTTAATTACCGATTCCGATATCAACCGATACCGATATATACAGTCGTGGAATGATCACATTATTATGCCTAATTTTGTTGTGATGCACCGCTGGATGCATTAAACAATGTAACAAGGTTTTCCAAAATAAATCAAATCAAGTTATGGAAAAAAATGCCAACATGGCACTGCCATATTTATTATTGAAGTCACAAAGTGCATTATTTTTTTTAACATGCCTCAAAACAGCAGCTTGGAATTTGGGACATGCTCTCCCTGAGAGAGCATGAGGAGGTTGAGGTGGGCGGGGTTGGGGGGTGCGGGGTTGAGGTGTGGGCTAGCGGGGGGTGTATATTATAGCGTCCCGGAAGAGTTAGTGTTGCAAGGGGTTTTGGATATTTGTTCTGTTGTGTTTATGTTGTGTTACAGTGCGGATGTTCTCCCGAAATGTGTTTGTCATTCTTGTTTGGTGTGGGTTCACAGTGTGGCGCATATTTGTAACAGTGTTAAAGTTGTTTATACGGCTACCCTCAGTGTGACCTGTATGGCTGTTGACCAAGTATGATTGCATTCACTTGTGTGTGTGAAAAGCCGTAGATATTATGTGATTGGGCCGGCACGCAAAGGCAGTGCCTTTAAGGTTTATCGCCGCTCTGTACTTCTCCCTACGTCCGTGTACACAACGGCGTTTTAAAAAGTCATCATTTTTACTTTTTGAAACCGATACCGATAATTTCCGATATTACATTTTAAAGCATTTATCGGCCGATAATATCGGCAGTCCGATATTATCGGACATCTCTAATATTTTCAATTGAACATATAACATGTTGGTGTTGTTTACATGAGTCATGTTGCAGTCTACATGTATCTCTTATGTATGACTGCCATCTACTGGTCACACTTATCATTTCACCATGTACCAAATAAAATTGCTTCGAGGTCTGTAAGCAAAACCAGAATTATTCCCTATTTTAGGCACACCGGGTTATAAGGCGCACTGTCGAGTTTTGAGAAAAATATGGTACCGGTATTGTTTACAGACAGTATAGTGGCGTTTTTAACTCATTAGTACGGCAGTACTTTATAAGTAGGGGTATACCGTACAACACCATTGCCATCTTAATGGTTCTTCTGACCTAGACATTCACCTCCGTCATAAATTGTCAAGCATCATAAAATTCATTAGCACGTTTCTGAAACTCGAGTGTAGTAAAGTTCAGGGTGACTAAAACTCCTCACCTAATTTGTGCTACTCGATTTGGGATTTGGAATGCGAGTGTAGACACAAACCTTTATCAGTGCGCGTGCATTTGTTTTCCTCTATCTTGTCAGAAAGCTAGCCAGCGGTCACATGCTTCGTCCTGTCTGCAAAGCACGAGCATGTCAGTCTTGTCCCTGCTTCAGAAAGCACTCGTCCTGCTTGAAGAAGACAAATTGGACTTTTAACTGCACACACATAAAGACTCTTCGAGGGTTTTGCTTATTACCCCACTTTGTCTGATCGGAGTAAAGCTGCTTTCATTTCAACATAGTGAGCGCAAGGTGTCTCAAGAGGCAAGACAAACGGTGGGTTTTAAAGCCATATTGTCTAAAATAGTCTTGGACATAGTTTATGACTTTAAAACCTTGCTTTCACAAGAGAAGGGAGTTTAAAGTTTCCAGTGTCCGATGTCCTTGTCAAAGTGCAAAAATCACACATGAGTAGTGAAAAGTGCTCAAATGAAAAAGAAAAAGGAAATCCACACTGTCCTGGTCTGCTAGGGCAAAGGTCTGCAGTTTGTGGGCAAATAAATTTCACCGCGACAGGCTGAGCACTTTTTCAAAATGTCCTGTGGTTTAATGAGGCGGCGAAACACAACCAAATTTCTCTTGCAACTTGAGATATCCGTTCTGAATAACTAGTTTGTCATGCTGTATTTGCTTCTTCTTTAGCATTATTCCAAATACAAGTACAAAGGGAAGCAGAAGAGTACATGTAATCACAGCTATAGAACTGGAAAAGTAAGTTAGTCTTTACTAGGGATGGGTACTGAATTCAGTATTACTATTTCTACTCAGTCGGACTGCCTCTAATTAATGTTCCAATTTTCCACGCCAACAAAGCAAGAAAAAGTGATCAAAAGTACTGTAAAGCTCCATTTTTAAAATGGCAAAAACCCATTACACCATTAGCATTAGCGATTTTACATGGCGATTTTAACACCTCCAAATTTGGTAACGAATACTAGAACTAAGATGCCCATTACAATCAAACAGCTGGTGTGTAATAAATCTAATACTTATAATACAAACACTTTGTAGGGCTCAACAAAATAAAAAGACGGGCACACACTATACACTACTGACATCTAACGTCTTGGAATTGCAACTGCATGCAAAGTAATACAAACCCCGTTTCCATATGAGTTGGGAAATTGTGTAAGATGTAAATATAAATGGAATACAATGATTTGCAAATCATTTTCAACCCATATTCAGTTGAATATGCTACAAAGACAACATATTTGATGTTCAAACTGATAAACATTTTTTTTTTTTGCAAATAATCATTCACTTTAGAATTTGATGCCAGCAACACGTGACAAAGAAGTTGGGAAAGGTGGCAATGAATACTGATAAAGTTGAGGAATGCTCATCAAACACTTATTTGGAACATCCCACAGGTGAACTGGCTAATTGGGAACAGGTGTGTGCCATGATTGGGTATAAAAGTAGATTCCATGAAATGCTCAGTCATTCACAAACAAGGATGGGGCGAGGGTCACCACTTTGTGCACAAATGCGTGAGCAAATTGTTGAACAGTTTAAGAAAAACCTTTCTCAACCAGCTATTGCAAGGAATTTAGGGGTTTCACATTTACTGAGTGTTGTTAAAAGGAAAGACCATGTAACACAGTGGTAAAAATGCCCCTGTGCCAACTGTTTTGCAATGTGTTGCTGCCATTAAATTCTAAGTTAATGATTAGTTGCAAAAAAAAATTAAGTTTCTCAGTTGGAACATTAAATATCTTGTCTTTGCAGTCTATTCAATTGAATATAAGTTGAAAAGGATTTGCAAATCATTGTATTCTGTTTTTATTTTCGAATTACACAACGTGCCAACTTCACTGGTTTTGGGTTTTGTACAAATGTTTAACCAGATTTGGTGATGAAGATTACATGGTGGGATTTCTACCATTGTTGCTGCTTGTCTGGATCAATGTGTCCGTCGCTTAAAAGGTCCGACTGGAAACAATGACTCGAGTAGAACATTCATGCTTTGTTGTTAAAAGTCAGATTTTTCCAATTAATTTAGATTTTTTTCCAGGGTTTAATGAGTAATTTTCTTCTACTGCTGCTTCACTGTGACACATATGCCTCGCTGTTGCCCCCTGCGGGGTGGCGGGAGTACTGCATACATGACCAACCCTCGTTTTCAAGGCCTACTGAAATGAATTTTTTTTATTTAAACGGGGATAGCAGATAAATTCTATGTGTCATACTTGATCATTTCGCAATATTGCCATATTTTTGCTGAAAGGATTTAGTAGAGAACATCGACGATAAACTTCGCAACTTTTGGTCGCTGATAAAAAAAGCCTTGCCTGTACCGGAAGTAGCGTGACGTCACCAGAGGAAGGACTCCTCACATTTTCCCATTGTTAACAATGCAGCGAGAGCGAGAGCGATTCGGACCGAGAAAGCAACGATTACCCCATTAATTTGAGCGAGGATGAAAGATTCGTGGATGAGGAACGTGAGAGTGAAGGACTAGAGTGCAGTGCAGGACTTTCTTTTTTCGCTCTGACCGTAACTTAGGTACAAGGGTTCATTGGATTCCACACTTTCTCCTTTTTCTATTGTGGATCACGGATTTGTACTTTAAACCACCTCGGATACTATATCCTCTTGAAAATGAGAGTTGAGAACGCGAAATGGACATTCACAGTGACTTTTATCTCCACGACAATACATCGGCGAAGCTCTTTAGCTACGGAGCTAACGTGATAGCATCGGGCTCAAATGCAGATAGAAACAAAAGAAATAAACCCCTGACTGGAAGGATAGACAGAAAATCAACAATACTATTAAACCATGGACATGTAACTACACGGTTAATGCTTTCCAGGCTGGCGAAGCTTAACAATGCTGTTGCTAACGACGCCATTGAAGCTAACTTAGCAACGGGACCTCACAGAGCTATGCTAAAAACATTAGCTATCCACCTACGCCAGCCCTCATCTGCTCATCAACACCCGTGCTCACCTGCGTTCCAGCGATCGACGGCGCGACGAAGGACTTCACCCGATCATAGATGCGGTCGGCGGCCCGGAGACGGAGGAAGTCAAGGTGAGGTCGGCGGCTAGCGCGTCTGCTATCCATCTCAAAGTCCTCCTGGTTGTGTTGCTGCAGCCGGTCGCTAATACACCGATCCCACCTACAGCTTTCTTCTTTGCAGTCTTCATTGTTCATTAAACAAATTGCAAAAGATTCACCAACACAGATGTCCAGAATACTGTGGAATTTTGAGATGAAAACAGAGCATTTTGTATTGGATTCAATGGGGTCTGAATACTTCCGTTTCAACGATTGACGTCACGCGCATACGTCATCATACATAGACGTTTTCAACCGGAAGTTTCGCGGGAAATTTAATATTGCACTTTATAAGTTAACCCGGCCATATTGGCATGTGTTGCAATGTTAAGATTTCATCATTGATATACACTACCGGTCAAAAGTTTGGGGTCACATTGAAATGTCCCTATTTTCAATGAAGATAACTTTAAACTAGTCTTAACTTTAAAGAAATACACTCTATACATTGCTAATGTGGTAAATGACTATTCTAGCTGCAAATGTCTGGTTTTTGGTGCAATATCTACATAGGTGTATAGAGGCCCATTTCCAGCAACTATCACTCCAGTGTTCTAATGGTACAATGTGTTTGCTCATTGGCTCAGAAGGCTAATTGATGATGAGAAAACCCTTGTGCAATCATGTTCACACATCTGAAAACAGTTTAGCTCGTTACAGAAGCTACAAAACTGACCTTCCTTTGAGCAGATTGAGTTTCTGGAGCATCACATTTGTGGGGTCAATTAAACGCTCAAAATGGCCAGAAAAAGAGAACTTTCATCTGAAACTCGACAGTCTATTCTTGTTCTTAGAAATGAAGGCTATTGCACAAAATTGTTTGGGTGACCCCAAACTTTTGAACGGTAGTGTATAAACTATCAGACTGCATGGTCGGTAGTAGTGGGTTTCAGTAGGCCTTTAATGGTTTCATCATGCCTATTTGGGTGGTGCCGCCAGTTGAATAGACCTGCTCTAAAATAAATAACTCATTTCACAACGTACTGGCATATGTCTGCGGCTTATTGTCTGGCGTGGCTAATATTTGAAAAGATATTTCTTTCTTCTAAAATTTAGTGGGTGCGGAAAATAGTCTGGAAAACATGCTAACTAATTATTATGCTCATCTCCATTAGTTTGTTTGCATTGTAACGGAAGCATATATTGCTACTGTGTGCAGTGCACTTGTGCAGATATACTCCCAATCAGCCTCCAACACACGCACATAATCTTCTCCAGCACACGCAAACACACTTAACCATCAATTACATCACCCCGTCATGTTTTCTTCTCACTTGGAAAAACAAACCGCCCTTTATTACCTTTCCTTTGTTCTCTAACAGGCCGTGTGACGTCCAAGGCCATTATCAATTATTCCATCCGTTGTTTAGCCCTCCCTGTCCCCCTTCCAGCTGGGAAGGGGACAGTTTGATGGCCTACTAGCAACACGCTGGACCTTTGGCCCCCTGAGCTCCACCTTCATGTAACGCACTGGGGTGGGGGGGGGGAGGGGCGGAGTCTGGAAAGACTGAATTGGTTTGTTTATTGTTCCACACAGGCAGGGCAGGAGTGAGAGCCATTGTGTAGTGTCCCTCTGTCCTGCTCATGAATAGTAGCTTTCAGAGGCCAGAGGACGCACAATAGCTGTAAGTTTTATGGCGCTCCTGTCGCCGGCTGCAGGATCTTGGCGCGGGCCCAAAGGCAACATGCACACAGCTGCACAACTTGCAGGCAACTCTTACGCACACATAACTCCCAGCTCTCCCCACTTGCAGCCTCCTGCGTCCAATTCCAGCAAACTCTGCTCGGTTTGCCCTTTGTGCACCTTTTGACAACAATACGACTTGTTTTCTGAGGGCGGAGCGGAGACGCTGCCCGGCTCCTTCTCCTCCGCCCCGGTGGCCTTTTGTCTGCCGCGTGTCGCCGTGCGTCTGCAGTGACGTCTGAGGAGCATTATCTGCCACAGGCCCGTGTTTGTTTTGGGCTGCTCTGGGCTTGATAACGCTCTGAAACTGGGGAAGCACAGGGTCCGAGGCACCTCGGTGGAAAGTGCAGGGACCTTGATCATTCGGGTGACACTCGGCTGGCGCTCCATGCTGACATTTTAGGGCCGAACCGAGAAAGCCACAACATCAAAATCAAAGTCGGCTTTATTGTCAATTCTTTACATGTACAAGACATACCGTATTTTCCGGACCATAGGGCATATAAGGTGCACTGCCGATGAGCGGGTCTATTCAGGTTTATTTTCATATATAAGGCGCACCGGATTAAAGAGCGCATTAAAGGAGTCATATTATTATTAGAGATGTCCGATAATGGCTTTATTGCCGATATTCCGATATTGTCCAACTCTTAATTACAGATTCCGATATCAACCGATACCGATATATACAGTCGTGGGATTAACACATTATTATGCCTAATTTTGTTGTGATGCCCCGCTGGATGCATTAAACAATGTAACAAGGTTTTCCAAAATAAATCAACTCAAATTATGGAAAAAAATGCCAACATGGCACTGCCATATTTATTATTGAAGTCACAAAGTGCATTATTTTTTTTAACATGCCTCAAAACAGCAGCTTGGAATTGGGACATGCTCTCCCTGAGAGAGCATATGGAGGTTGAGGTGGGCGGGGTTGAGGTGGGGGTGGAATAGCGGGGGGTGTATATTGTAGCGTCCCGGAAGAATTAGTGCTGCAAGGGGTTCTGGGTATTTGTTCTGTTGTGTTTATATTGTGTTACCGTGCGGATGTTCTCCCGAAATGTGTTTGTCATTGTTTGGTGTGGGTTCACAGTGTGGCGCATATTTGTAACACTGTTAAAGTTGTTTATACGGTACACCCTCAGTGTGACCTGTATGGCTGTTGACCAAGTATGCATTGCATTCACTTGTGTGTGTGAAAAGCTGTAGATATTATGTGATTGGGCCGGCACGCAAAGGCAGTGCCTTCAAGGTTTATTGGCGCTCTGTACTTATCCCTACGTCCGTGTACACAGCGGCGTTTTAAAATGTTATAAATTTAACTTTTTGAAACCGATACTGATAATTTTAAAACCGATACCGATAATTTCCGATATTTAGGGACCGAATGTCCCTTTGGGACAGAGGACCCTATTGCATTTCGTGCGTTTTATTCTTTATTATTATACAGCCGCCTCTTTGAGCTGTAATTTGACCCCCTTAACATGCTTCCAACCTCACTATATTTGACACACACATCAGGACTGGCGAAAATTGCCATCTAATAAAAAAACCAAACCCCAAAACTCAAAATTGCGTTCTAGCGCCCCCTAGGAAAAAACACAGACAAAACTGCTTGTAACGTCCGGTAGGAATGTCGTAGAGACATAAAAACAAAAAACTCTATGTAGGTCTGACTTAGACCTAGATTTCATACATTGACATCCTTCAGCAAAAATCAACAGGAAGTTGGCAATTCCCCCTTCAAAACAAAAGTTTTGTAAAAACAGTCACTTTTGCCTCTTTGAGCTGTAATTTGACCCCCTTAAAGGCCTACTGAAATGATTTTTTTAAATTTAAACGGGAATAGCAGATCCATTCTATGTGTCATACTTGATCATTTTGCGATATTGCCATATTTTTGCTGAAAGGATTTAGTAGAGAAAATCGACGATAAAGTTCGCAACTTTTGCTCGCTGATAAAAAAAAGCCTTGCCTGTACCGGAAGTAGCGTGACGTCACAGGAGCTAGTATTCCTCACAATTCCCCATTGTTTACGTTTCAGCCGGATATTTCCCGGGAAGTTTTAAATGTCACTTTATAAGTTAACCCGGCCGTATTGGCATGTGTTGCAATGTTAAGATTTCATCATTGATATATAAACTATCAGACTGCGTGGTCGGTAGTAGTGGGTTTCAGTAGGCCTTTAACATGCTTTAAAACTCACCAAACTGGACACACACATCAGGACTGGCAAAAATCGCGATCTAATAAAAAACCCAACCCCAAAACTCAAAATTGCACTCTAGCGCCCCCTTGGAAGAAAACACAGACACAACTGCTCCTAGGAAGAAAACTGTCTGTAACTTCCAGTAGGAATGTCTTAGAGACATGAAACAAAAACCTCTATGTAGGTCTCACTTAGACGTACATTTCATATATTGACAACCCCCAGCAAAAATCAACAGGAAGTTTGCAATTCCCCCTTCAAAACAAAAGTTTTGTAAAAAACGGTCACCATTTTTCAAACATTATCTCCTTTGAGCGCGTTTGTCGTGTCGGCTTCAAACTAGCACAGGAGAGAGATTGAACCCTTCCGATTAAAAGTTGACCAAAGAGTTTTAATTACTGCTCCGGTTTGGATTTTGTGTGCCGACAAAGTCGGTCCCGTCCATCGCTGCTTGCAGCTTTAATACATTTTAAAGCATTTATCGGCCGATAATATCGGCAGTCCGATATTATCGGACATCTCTAATTATTATTATTTATTTCTAAATGTAAAAGACTTCCTTGTGGTCTACATAACATGTAATGGTGGTTCTTTTGTCAAAAGGTTGCATAGATGATGTTTTACAGAACAACTTCAAGTCGTTTTCTGACAGTCGTTTCAAGATGCGCCGTTTTGTGGGCGGTCTTACTTACGTGGCTCACCTTCGGCAGCGCCTTCTCCCCGTCTTTTTTGTTGTAGCGGTGTAGCGTGCAAGGACGGTAGTGGAAGAAGTGTCAAAAGATGGAGCTAACTGTTTTAATGACATTCAGACTTTACTTCAATCAATAACGGAGCATCATCTCCTCATTTGTGGCTCACTAGTGCAATAGCATCGCCGGAAATGTGGCCCGTGAAAAAACGTCCGACCGGAACGCTCTACCAACTAAAGTTTCTTGGGTGAATAATGTAAACTCACTACACCGGTATGTTTTAGCGCTTTAAGGGCGAGTTTACTGACAGATGTAAGTAAAAAGTTTACGCTACTTCATATTAGAAATGGCAACAGCGGAGGATGAATGTCCCATAACATGAAGATAGAGAAAAAGAAGAAGCTTACGGTGTCGGCACGGACTACAAAGACGGAAGCGCACAATTTTTCAGGATTTATGCAGATCCCAAATACAGATTAGCAGGTACCAGAAGGTAAAAAAAGTTGCTTTTGCATAATATTGTGAAACAAAACACCAGATAACATGTCTGACTTGTATATACACACACCATAATAATACTTGTATGTTGAAGCACAGTACAATCCATCAAGCGGTGTGGCTTCATAGCTTACCAAAGTCATACTAAAACATTTTGATAGATTTTTGAGCACCGTGTGTAATGTTCTATATTTTCAATGAAACATATAAATGATAAATGATAAATGGGTTATACTTGTATAGCGCTTTTCTACCTTCAAGGTACTCAAACGCTTTGACAGTATTTCCACATTCACCCATTCACACACACATTCACACACTGATGGCGGGAGCTGCCATGCAAGGCGCTAACCAGCAGCCATCAGGAGCAAGGGTGAAGTGTCTTGCCCAAGGACACAACGGACGTGACTAGGATGGTAAAAGGTGGGGATTGAACCCCAGTAACCAGCAACCCTCCGATTGCTGGCACGGCCACTCTACCAACTTCGCCACGCCGCCCCTTATAAAATGTTGGTGTTGTTTCCTTGAGTCATATTGCAGTCTTATCATCACACTTATCATTGCACCATGGACCAAATAAAATAGCTTCATGGTTGGTAAGCACAACCAAAATTATTCCGTACATTAGGCGCACCGGGTTATAAGGCGCACTGTCAAGTTTTATGAAAATTAAAGGATTTTAAGTGCGCCTTATAGTCCGAAAAATACGGTAGTTTGAACAGTCTCCTAAACTGGATCAAATTGGTGCTTTTTTAAAGGCCTACTGAAATGAAATGTTCTTATTTAAACGGGGATAGCAGGTCCATTCTATGTGTCATACTTGATCATTTCGCAATATTGCCATATTTTTGCTGAAAGGATTTAGTAGAGAACATCGACGATAAAGTTTGCAACTTTTGGTCGCTGATAAAAAAGCCTTGCCTGTACCGGAAGTAGCGTGACGTCACAGGTTGAGGAGCTCCTCACATCTGCACATTGTTTACAATCATGGCCACCAGCAGCGAGAGCGATTCGGACCGAGAAAGCGACGATTACCCCATTTATTTGAGCGAGGATGAAAGATTTGTAGATGAGGAAAGTGAGAGTGAAGGATTAGAGGGCAGTGGAAACGATTCAGATAGGGAAGATGCTGTGAGAGGCGGGTGGGACCTGATATTCAGCTGGGAATGACTAAAACAGTAAATAAACACAAGACATATATATACTCTATTAGCCACAACACAACCAGGCTTATATTTAATATGCCACAAATTAATCCCACATAACAAACACCTCCCCCCTCCCGTCCATATAACCCACCAATACAACTCAAACACCCGCACAACACACTCAATCCCACAGCCCAAAGTACCGTTCACCTCCGTAAAGTTCATACAGCACATATATTTCCCCAAAGTTACGTACGTGACATGCACATAGCGGCACGCACGTATGGGCAAGCGATCAAATGTTTGGAAGCCAAAGCTGCGTACTCACGGTAGCGCGTCTGCTATCCAACTCAAAGTCCTCCTGGTTGTGTTGCTGCAGCCAGCCGCTAATACACCGATCCCACCTACAGCTTTCTTCTTTGCAGTCTTCATTGTTCATTAAACAAATTGCAAAAGATTCACCAACACAGATGTCCAGAATACTGTGGAATTTTGCGATGAAAACAGACGACTTAATAGCTGGCCACAATGGTGTCCCAATATGTCCGCACAATCCGTGACGTCACGCGCAAACGTCATCATACCGAGACGTTTTCAGCAGAATATTTTGCGGGAAATTTAAAATTGCACTTTACTAATCTAACCCGGCCGTATTGGCATGTGTTGCAATGTTAAGATTTCATCATTGATATATAAACTATCAGACTGCGTGGTCGGTAGTAGTGCGTTTCAGTAGGCACTACTGAAACTAATTTGGTTAATCCATTTCATAATTTAATTCCACATACAGATGTGCTAAAGGTTTTAAATGTTGTACGAGCATACAAATGTTTTAAATGATATTTTCCTAAATTATACGGATGTAAACAATTTGATGTTTCAACAGATTACTGTGAAAAAGTGGTGTCTGTGAAACTTACCGTATTTTTCGGACTATAAGTCGCAGTTTTTTTCATAATTTGGCCGGGGGTGCGACTTATACTCAGGAGCGACTTATGTGTGAAATTATTAACACATTACCGTAAAATCTCAAATAATATTATTTAGCTCATTCACGTAAGAGACTAGACGTATAAGATTTCATGGGATTTAGCTATTAGGAGTGACAGATTGTTTGGTAAACGTATAGCATGTTCTATATGTTATAGTTATTTGAATGACTGTTACCTTAATATGTTACGTTAACATACCAGGCACGTTCTCAGTTGGTTATTTATGCCTCATATAACGTACACTTATTCAGCCTGTTGTTCACTATTCTTTGTTTATTTTAAATTACCTTTCAAATGTCTATTCTTGGTGTTGGGTTTTATCAAATAAATTTCCCCCAAAAATGCGACTTATACTCCAGTGCCATTTATATATGGACCTATATATGTTTTTTTCCTTCTTTATTATGCATTTTCGGCCGACTTATACTCCGAAAAATACGGTAGCAGCCAAGGATGTCAATCAATCAATCAATGTTTATTTATATAGCCCTAAATAACAAGTGTTTCAAAGGGCTGCACAAGCCACGACGACATCCTCGGTTCAGAGCCCACAAAAGGGCAAGGAAAAACTCACAACCCAGTGGGATGTCAATGTGAATGACTATGAGAAACCTTGGAGAGGACCGCAGATGTCCCCCCCAGCCCCTCTAGGGGAGACTGGATGAATATAATAGGTTTTTGTGCAAAAAAACGGTTGATAGCAGCAGTTCCATATGTGCAATTTGCACAGTCATTCCAGAGTTTCAGGATGTCCCTTGGAAAGGTAGATTTTGACCTGTCTGCTATTTTTAGTACACACGATATCACGGGGGAGCACTGCTCTGGCGCCTGTGTCAGACGCCTGCCATCCGTGCGTAAGGTCTAAATACTGTACTTAGTGAGCGTCAACAAACGCTTCAGAGTTGGCCCCTCCCATGCGAGGAATGCGAGGAGAAACCTGGAATGGTTCTCATCACCGTGTCTCGCTCAGTTCATCTCTCCCGGTTTGTCTTGTCTGGCTTGTGTACTCTCAGCGTGACCAACGTACATGACAGGAAGTGATGCAAAAACATGGTGTCACAGTGTATGAAGTACACTGCAACCTTTTGCCGGTGCATGGTTTGTTTAAATAAACTTCTACTGCATCATTATCAGACACATTCCCCCTAAAACCCACCTTTTTTTTTGAAGGTTACACAACTGATCATTCGCTAATTCAACAATGGCCAAACAGCATTCCTGACCCCACTAGCTTGTAATGTCCCACTCAGCAGTTCAGGAGCTATATTCTAATACCCGGATCACTGATTGTGTCAGGGCAGCTACAGTAAGGCTGTTGCCACCAGTACGAAAGTAGATGACATCATTTATAAAAAAAAATGGTCTACATGAAAATACATTTGCAGTCATTCCCAGAACCAATTAAGCCAATAAGTTTTTAGCCAATCAGAAATTATGAGCAAATCATTTCTATTAAGGCACTAATAAAATTAGCCAGGGTTGCAACAATTAATCGAATAAATCGATTAATTTGATTTTAAAAACATCTTCCATTTGTATTCTGGTGCATCAATTAATCATTAAAGTGTACCGTATTTCCCGGACTATGCAGGGCACTGTAATATCAGCCGCACCCACAATTTGTAGATGTTTATTTACATACCTTAATTGTTTCCAAACTGTGTCTGTAACACGGCAGTAAAACGGATGATCAAACAAAACAGAAGTCATCGTCAATCAGCTAAACTTACTTAATAACTCCCCGCTGAGGTTTTAGTGAATTTACTGGAATTTGTAAAAAAAAAAAATGCCATGCCATTGTAAGTGAATAACACTAATACAGACACTCGTGTCAGCATTTTAGCTAATGCTAACGACGCTAGCTTGATTACATTACGAAAGCACGTACAAATATGCATGAAAACACTCCTACAGACATCCCACATGCAATAGATAGTAAAAAAAAATGTGCGGCAGCAGTTTTTATGGATCTAACTAAAGCATTTGACACAATTAATCACAATATTTTAATTAAAAAACTAGAACGATATGGCATCAGAGGGTTAGTCTTAAACTGGATAAGAAGTTATCTAACGAACAGGAAACAATACGTGAAGCTAGGCGAACACACATCTACAACGCTAAATATATCCTGTGGTGTACCTCAGGGATCAATACTAGGACCTAAATTATTCAATCTCTATATAAATGACATTTGTAAAGTTACAAAAGATTTAAAGTTAGTATTATTTGCGGATGATATAACAGCGTTTTGTTCAGGAGAGAACACACAGAAGATAATACAAATAATAACAGAAGAAATTAACAAATTAAAAAGATGGTTTGACAAAAACAGACTATCGTTGAATCTCAGTAAAACTAAAATATTGCTATTCGGTAACAGTAGAAGAGAAAGTCAAGCACAAATACAAATAGACGGAATAGAAATTGAAAGAGTAAATGAAACCAAATTTCTAGGTATAATGATTGATGATAAATTGAACTGGAAATCTCACGTAAAAAATATACAACATAAAGTAGCAAGAAACACGTCAATAATGAATAAAGCAAAACATGTTCTAGACCAAAAATCACTTCATATTCTCTACTGCTCACTAGTGTTACCATATCTGAGCTACTGTGCAGAAATATGGGGAAATAATTACAAAAGTACACTTCATTCAATAACGGTGTTACAAAAAAGATCAGTTAGAATAATACATAATGTTGGATATAGAGAACATACAAATCCTTTATTTATTGAATCAAAGATACTGAAACTCCACGACATTATTATTATACACAAAGCAAACTATAACCTGCTACCCAAGAATATACAACAATTCTTCTCAACAAAAGAGGAGATGTACAATCTTAGAGAGAAATGTAATTTAAAACATTTGTGTGCACGTACAACACTTAAGACCTTCAGTATATCAGTATGTGGAATTAAATTATGGAATGGATTAAGCAAAGCAATCAAACAATGTACTAATATGATCCACTTCAAGAAACTCTTCAAACTTAAAGTGTTTACAAAGTACAATGAAGAAGAATACTGAATTTATTTAATTAATCCATTCTTTCACTCTCAAAATAATCTTACTTATCTCATCATATAAAAATGTAACTTACTTCACCAATTATTGTTTATTTATTTATTTTTATTGTTAATACTTATGGAGTATATTGTGAATGAATTGAGAACAGGAAGTGAACAAAAGTTTTAGCAACTGTTATGTAAAGAAAAGGGGTAGCATTGAATAAGCTCTGCTTCTTCCTACTCCTTTTTGAACATGTTGAAAAGAGAAACTGGAAATGGTGATGTATAATGTTGTATGCATGCATGTTCGAAATAAACTCAAACTCAAACATGGGACTGTTTAGTAAAAATGAATTGTAGATATATTGTAAAACTCACAAACGTTGCTTGGAGTGATGAATGAAGAATCCTTTCGAGTAGAACGCTATGGATGACACTTGTACCGGTTTAAAGCTCTGAACAGAAGGAAATACTGTAGATGTTCACCCAGCTGCACCTGCAGTGAGCAAACTCGTCCTAAAGATGGCGCCAGAGCACAAACCATAACACACCTTCTCAGTGTCTTTTGGGAAACTGTTTGTTGAATTAAAAAATTATGACCGTTAGCTAGGAAAAATCCATAAATTGACCGCACCGTTTTATAAACTGCAGGATTCAATAGGAATCCTGCAGCCTCTACTGTAGGAAAAAAGTAGAGGCTCGTAGTCCGGAATTTATGATAAGTGATAAAATTGAAAACTTTAAATACACAAACATGGTTTGTATAGCGGTGATATGTTGGTGCCGCGAACAGCTTTTTTTTTTTGTTGTTGGAATATTTTTTTTCATCAATGCACAAATGTCAATTGTGCAATTTTAATGTTGATGATGTACATTTATTAGAAAAAAGAATGAAAGTTATGGCAAGCAGAAAAGTAGTTAAACTATTCTTCCTAACTTAAATAATCCTACTTTTTTTTTTTTTGATTACATTTTTTTATGTTTTTAATAATTGTTTTAATGTATTTTGATTAATACAACAGACTAATTAATATATTACTGGATTACTGAAATAATCGAGTGCAGTGTCAGTCATTTGTCATTTAATGACAAATCAAGATATCATACAGTTTAACCCTAGCCCTTCAACTCAAATGTTGACTTATTTGTCTTTATGTCATGTCTCCACTTCTGCAAACTTAGTAAAACAATTGTAATGTATTTTCCGGACTATAAACCACTACTTCTTTCCTACGCTTTGAACCATGCGGCTTATGAAATGGTGATACTAATTTATGGATTGGCTTCACGAACTGCCATACTGTTTTGTATTTAACAAATAGTTTTCATATCACACCGACAGAGACACTGAAAAGGTGTTATTGTTTGTGGTATGGCGCCGTCTTTAGGACGAGTTCGCTCACTGCAGGTGCTGCGGGTTGACAATGTATTTCCTGTTTCGCGCCGGAAGCATATTCGTCCATAGCATTTCTGCACGAAAGGATTCCTCATTCATCACTCAAAGCAACGTTTGTAAGTTTTGCAATATAACTAAAACAATTCATACTTAGACTTAGACAAACTTTATTGATCCACAAGGGAAATTGTTCTGCTTACTAAACCATCCAATGTGTGATGTCTGTAGGAGTGTTTTCATGCATATTTGTACGTGCTATTGTAATGTAATCAAGCTAGCGTTGTTAGCATTAGCCGATATGCTAACACGTTTACCAGTGTCTGTTTTAGTATTATTAACTTACATGCTGTTTGCATTGTTTCAGATCCACAAACTCCTCAGTAAATTCACCAAAACGTCACCGTGGAGTTATTGAGTTTGTTTAGCTGATTGGGAGAGCTAGCTTGTGCAGCTAGTGGGTCCATGACCATGACTTCTGTTTTGTTTGATCAGCCGTTTTACTGCCGTGTTACAGAGACTGTTTGGAAACAATTAAGCAATGTAAATAAACATTTCCAAAATGTTTTGTACCAATATATATCAGCAGTTTATGATCCGGTGTGGCTAAAATATTAAAAATGTTAATTTCTTCAAAAATTTGGTGGATGTGGCTTTGGTGCCCTCTATAGCCCGGAAATTACGCTACTTTTTTTTCTTATTTTCATCCTTGTTTTTCAGGTTTTATTGCCTCCTTTTCCTTCACACTGCACAAGCTATCGCCTGTCGTTCATGTGACGTAACCACATGATGCTCCTTAATTAAGCATGTCTCTAACCAATATACCATACCAGTCCTGTAGGTGGCAGTAATGTGCATTTAAAAATGAGAGCAGTTGTTTTCCGCTGCATAGACATCATTGTAACATCAAAGTAAACCGAGTTTCCTCCATCCCTTCATGTATTGTATAAAGTGGTGTTCCTTGATCCTTCAAAGCTTTGGTTTTTGTAGTTTTTTCCACCGAACTATCAACAAATTAACCATCAGATAAAAGTCTTCCCTTTCTTGATGATTAAAATAAAATGGTCTCTCATTAGTAACTATGCACATTGTGATGTGCATAGTTACATCACAATGTGCATTTGGGTATTATGCCGGTAGTTTTCCAAAATGTCACTCTTTACTGACCTAAACTGCATTGACAAAACAAAGTTTTTCAGTTTTTCTTCTGAAACGGACAATACAGGCTCGGGCAATTATTTTGCCTCGGGGGGCCAAATTTAGAGAAAAAAATGTGTCTGTGGGACGGTATATCTATTTTTAGGAACACTAAAACAAAACCACACAATAATGTCTGAATGCTAAAAACATTATGGCATACAGCCTTAAAAAGCGGAATGGAATTTTTAATTTTTTTTACTGAATGGCACCACTGTTTTTTTAACGTAAAAATCCATGCAAGTTTTTTGTACTGTAAAATCTACGGTTGTCGTGTTTTTATAGTGTATTTTTACTCTCTATTGAAAGTGGATTTTACCGTAAAAAATGTTTACTGTAAAATTTTTACATGAACAGTTTGTTGTTTTACTTGCTTTGAAATCATAAGTTAAGCAGATATTTAAGTATTTATCTTTATTGTGTGAATGTTCCAAAACATTCACACATATGGTTTTCTACACTAAAAGTAATCTAGTTATTATTATTATTCTTCTCCAGATTTTGGCGCGCTCTACCTTCCACATTTTTCCTCCGATTCAAACCGTTCCAACTTCAAACTGTTCAGCCTATTCGGGAATCGCAGGCTTTCCCTTGACAAATTTCCAAAAATTCCCCAGATTTCCCAGAATTCCAGGTTTTCCGGGACATTTTCAAAATTATTTGGACTTTTTTCAAACTTCCACCATTTCCAAATTTTTCAACCAATTCAAACCATTCCCCCTTCAACACATTCCACTCATCCTGAACATTCAAACTCAATTTTTACCAAGTTAAAAAAAAATTCCAGGAATTCCCGTTTTTTCAAACTCTTTTTAGACCCTTTTTTCTGGCGACTACTCCTTCCACATTTATCCACCCACTTCAACCGCTCCACCGTCCAAACATTCCTCTCAATCAGGACGAAAAACAAAGTTTTTTTCCGAACTGGAAAAATTACCGGTTTTCCCGAAATTCCAGGAATTCCTTAATACCATTTCTCAATTAAAAATGTTACTACTTCAACATTACTCGACCGTTTTGAAAAATTCTAACGCCAACCATTTCAACTCATTCACAACATTCAAGTTTTTTCCCCCCAAATTCCCGCTTTTTCCCGAAATTCCCAAATTTTGGGGAAATTTTCCATTGAAAAGAATGGGACATTTTTCAAAGTTCCACAACTCCCACATTTTTCATCTGATTCAAACTGTTCCGGTATTATGTGCTCTGCTTCAACAATTACTAAAAAAATTCCAGGATTTCAGTTCAACGTCAGCATTGGAGCATTCACACGCAATTCCTTCAGGAATTGCCTCATCCAGTTTGAACAATAACTAGAGATGTCCGATAATGGCTTTTTTGCCGATATCCGATATTCCCATATTGTCCAACTCTTAATTACCGATTCCGATATCAACCGATACCGATATATACAGTCGTGGAATTAACACATTATTATGCCTAATTTTGTTGTGATGCCCCGCTGGATGCATTAAACAATGTAACAAGGTTTTCCAAAATAAATCAACTCAAGTTATGGAAAAAAAATGCCAACATGGCACTGCCATATTTGTTATTGAAGTCACAAAGTGCATTATTATTTTTTAACATGCCTCAAAACAGCAGCTTGGAATTTGGGACATGCTCTCCCTGAGAGAGCATGGGGAGGTTGAGGTGGGGGTGGCGGGGGTGTATATTGTAGCGTCCCGGAAGAGTTAGTGCTTCAAGGGGTTCTGGGTATTTGTTCTGTTGTGTTTATGTTGTGTTACGGTGCGAATGTTCTCCCGAAATGTGTTTGTCATTTTTGTTTGGTGTGGGTTCACAGTGTGGCGCATATTTGTAACAGTGTTAAAGTTGTTTATACGGTCACCCTCAGTGTGACCTGTATGGCTGTTGACCAAGTATGCCTTGCATTCACTTGTGTGTGTGAAAAGCCGTAGATATTATGTGATGGGCCGGCACGCAAAGGCAGTGCCTTTAAGGTTTATCGGCGCTCTGTACTTCTTCCTACGTCCGTGTACACAGCAGCATTTTAAAAAGTCATACATTTTACTTTTCGAAACCGATAATTTTGAAACCGATACCGATAATTTCCGATATTACATTTTAAAGCATTTATCGGCCGATAATATCGGCAGTCCAATATTATCGGACATCTCTAACAATAACATTGTTTTGAAATGTATGATGATATAATATTTTGTTTTATTATTAGAGATGATTAAAGTGAAAATATATGTAATTGCATGCAGTACATCTATTTTTGTAATACATTTATTAATATTAATTAATAATAATATTATTAATAAAACATATTATTTCCACGCTTTCGGGACCCACAGAAATTGATGTGGCGGGCCAGATATGGCCCTCGGGCCTCGAGTTTGACACCTGTGAGTTAGCGTATCGTACGGCGTGTGCGCTGTCATTATCGCGTGTCCAGATTTGAATGGTAGCCTGTGTTTAACCCAGATGCTTCCCGCGCCCAGGGTTATCACACTTATCTGGAGTCAGGCAGTCCCTGACCCACATGCTGCTCCTTGTCAGTCTTGTTCCCCTGCAAGTGCACTCAGTCCTGTTCTCAACATCAGCATGTTTAAGGACATTGATTAGCTTGCCTGTGCTATCACACGGATGTGCTTATCTCATTCCACACGCTGCTTCGTGTCGGGATCTGCGGTTTGATTTCCTGAGAACTGGTTCTGCGCGAGCTGCAGCAGGATGTGTTTGTACTCTTGGCGATACTCTGCACGGGCAGGGACAAAACTCAAAAATAGCGCATGAATGTAGGATTTAGAAATGACTTTGCACGTGACTGCTCCATTTTCATTTATTTCATGACTTTGCGGAGCCACAAGCTGTACAGCACGTACAAGACCGTACTGTTCCACCTCCTTCTGAGAGCCCACTGTATCATAGTTCAAGTCGAACTGGAAATTCTTCATGGCGATGCAGGAATAACAGACTTGTGTTATTTGCACTGGCACATGTTGAACCGACTTCCCCATTAACCTTTGCAGAAGCCGCCCTTTTCGAAGAAATCCCCCCTCCTTTCTGCTGGAGAGCGAGCTCTCAGCTGATCAGCCGTAAGCAGAGCTTTGCATTTTCCCCGAATTGCCTTTGTTGTAAATGAATGTGCAGCCTGGGTGGGGTTCTGTCAGCTGCACTTATCTCTGCGACCATACCGTGGGGTGGTGCTGCATCTCTGGCTCTCATCATAGCACCCCTCTCCCCTCCGCCACAAACCACCTTCTACTTTTCTGCTTCCTCCAGTTGACCCTCGGCTGATTGACACTTGTGAATACATAGACTCTCCGCTAGAACCGCTAAAGGTCAAACATGCTCTATTCTGGGACTCTGCTCAAGCCCCAGTAGCAAGTTAACACAGTTACGAGTTCCACCATCAGAAAACTTTTATCAGCAAAAACTCATCCATGGTTTGTGCATCTCTTCTTGTTTTTACTAGGTTTGTGTTGCAGATCCTGCTGGGGCACTTTGTGAAAAACTACTTTAAAAAAAACCTCACAAAGGTTTGCATGAATTCGGTTGGAACAAGTAGAACTACAGCTATCGGGTATTTTAGAAAGTATCACACATTTATAGCCTCAATGCATCTTTTTAAGAAAATTGTTGAAATACACAAGGATTTTTTAATGTCTTTTAGTCTTTCCTCTTATAAATACAAACCTCAAAACCAGTGAAGTTGGCACGTTGTGTAAATGGTAAATAAAAACAGAATACAATGATTTGCAAATCCTTTTCAACTTATTTTCAATTGAATAGACTGCAAAAGACAAGATATTTAGTGTTCGAACTGAGAAACATACTTTTTTTGCAAATGGCAGCAACACATTGCAAAAAAGTTGGCACAGGGGCTTTTACCACTGTGTTACATGGCCTTTCCTTTTAACAACACTCAGTAAACGTTTGGGAACTGAAGAGACCAATTTTTTAAGCTTTTCAGGTGGAGTTCTTTCCCATTCTTGCTTGATGTACAGCGTAAGTTGTTCAACAGTCCGGGGGTCTCCTTTGTGGTATTTTAGGCTTCATAATGCGCCACACATTTTCAATGGGAGACAGGTCTGGACTACAGGCAGGCCAGTCTATTACCCGCACTCTTTTACTATGAAGCCACGTTGATGTAACACGTGGCTTGGCATTGTCTTTCTGAAATAAGCAGGGGCGGCCATGATAACGTTGCTTGGATGGCAACATATGCTGCTTCAAAATCTGTATGTATCTTTCAGCATTAATGGTGCCTTCACAGATGTGTATGTTACCCATGCTTTGGGCCCTATTACACCCCCATAGTATCACAGATGCTGGCTTTTCAACTTTGCGCCTATAACAATCCAGATGGTTTGTTTCCTCTTTGTTCTGGAGGACACAACGTCCACAGTTTCCAAAAACAATTTGAAATGTGGACTCCTCAGACCACAGAACACTTTTACACTTTGCATCAGTCCATCTTAAATGAGCTCGGGCCCAGCGAAGCCGGCGGCGTTTCTGGGTGTTGTTGATAAATGACTTTCGCTTTGCATAGTAGTGTTTTAACTTGCACTTACAGATGTAGTGACAGACTGTAGTTACTGACAGTGGTTTCTGAAGTGTTCCTGAGCCCATGTGGTGATATCTTTTCAACACTGATGTCACTTTTTGATGCAGTACCGCCTGAGGGATCCAAGGTCCATAATATCATCGCTTACGTGCAGTGATTTCTCCAGATTCTCTGAACCTTTTCATGATATTACTAAATTCCTTGCAATAGCTGGTTGACAAATGTTGTTCTTAAACTGTTTGACAATTTGCTCACGCATTTGTTCACAAAGTGGTGACCCTCGCCCCATCCTTGTTTGTGAATGACTGAGCATTTCATGGAAGCTGCTTTTATACCCAATCATGGCACCCACCTGTTCCCAATTAGCCTGTTCACCTGTGGGATGTTTCAAATAAATGTTTCATTAGCTTTCCTCCACTTTCTTACTCTTTTTTTCCACTTGTGCCAGCTTTTTTGAAACGTGTTGCAGGCATCAAATTCCAAATGAGCTAATACTTGCAAAAAACAACAACAAAGTATTCCAGTTCGAACGTTAAGTATCTTGTCTTTGTAGACTATTCAATTAAATATAGGTTGAAAAAGATTTGCAAAGTATTGTATTCTGTTTTTATTTACCATTTACACAACGTGCCAACTTCACTGGTTTTGGGTTTTGTACATATACCATTGAGATTTTACTATATATTACTTATATTTAAAGAGGACCTATGATGATCTTAGTCTACATTTAATTGTGGTCTCGATCAGTGGTTCTCAAACTTTTTTCAAAAGGTAGCACCTCAGAAAACACTTAGCTCTCCAACTACCACCATCATGACCGACATTTAAATACAGCCTAAGTATTCATTAAAAACAAAGCAGAGGTTTTATTTAACACATATCTTTAATATTGTGAAAGGAACTGGGAGACTAGTCAGGATTGAGGGAAAGATGAATGCAGCAATGTACAGAGACACCCTGGATGAAAACCAACGCTTCCCATCCAGCCTGATGGAGCTTGAGAGGTGCTGCAAAGAGGAATGGTTGGAAGTGGCCAAAGATAGGTGTGCCAAGCTTGTGGCATCATATTCAAAAAAACTTGAAGCTGTAAATTCTGCCAAAGGTGCATCAACTAAGTATTGAGCAAAGGCTCTAAATAAAAAAATAAAAAACTTTTTTTTATTATTATTATTTAATTTGCACAATTTAAAACAATTTTTTTTCACATTGTCAGTATGGGATATGGTGTAGAATTTTGAGGACAAAATGAATGTATTCAATTTTAAAATAAGACTGTAACATAAGAACATGTGGAAAAAGTGAAGTGCTGTGAATACTTTCTCTATACACACCTGGTAAAGGTCCTGCTTCCCTGGTCATGGTGAGCATGCATGTGGAAGTAGTGAATTATGTATGTGTTTGTATGCTGTATGTACAGTCGTGGTCAAAAGTTTACATACACTTGTAAAGAACATAATGTCATGGCTGTCTTGAGTTTCCAATAATTTCTACAACTCTTATTTTTTTGTGATAGAGTGATTGGAGCACATACTTGTTGGTCACAAAAAGATTCATGAAGTTTGGTTCTTTTATGAATTTATTATGGGTCTACTGAAAATGTGACCAAATCTGCTTGGTCAAAAGTATACATACAGCAATTTTAATATTTGGTTACATGTCCCTTGGCAAGTTTCACTGCAATAAGGCGCTTTTGGTAGCCATCCACAAGCTTGTGGCAAGCTTCTGGTTGAATTTTTGACCACTCCTCTTGACAAAATTGGGGCAGTTCAGCCGAATTTGTTGGCTTTCTGACATGGACTTGTTTCTTCAGCAGTGTCCACATTTTCTCAATAGGGTTTAAGTCAGGACTTTGGGAAGGCCATTCTAAAACCTTCATTCTAGCCTGATTTAGCCATTCTTTTACCACTTTTGACTTGTGTTTGCGGTCATTGTCCCGTTGGAACACCCAACTGCGCCCAAAATCCAACCTCCGTGCTGAGGATTTTAGGTTGTCCTGAAGAATTTGGAGGTAATCCTCCTTTTTCATTGTCCCATTTACTCTCTGTAAAGCAGTGTTTTCCAACCACTGTGCCGCGTAGTGTGCCGCGAGATACAATCTGGTGTGCCTTGGGGGATTATCTAATTTCACCTATTTGGGTTAAAAATATTTTTTGCAAACCAGTAATTATAGTCTGCAAATTATGTGTTGTTGTTGAGTGTTGGTGCTGTCTAGAGCTCGGCAGAGTAACGGTGTACTACTCTTCCATATCAGTAAGTGGCAGCCGGTAGCTAATTGCTTTGTAGATGTCGGAAACAGCAGGAGGCAGCGTGCAGGTAAAAAGGTATCTAATGCTTAAACCAAAAATAAAAATTTGAGTGCCCCTAAGAAAAGGCATTGAAGTTTATGGAAGGCTATGCAGAACAAAACTAAAATTGAACTGGCTACAAAGTAAATAAAAACAGGATGCTGGACGACTGCAAAGACTTACTGTGGAGCAAAAACGGCGAACATGACATGGCAATCAACAATATCTCCACAAAGAAGGATAAAAACAACTGAAATATTCTTGATTGCTAAAACAAAGTAGATGCGGGAAATATCGCTCAGAGGAAGACATGAAACTGCTACATGAAAATACCAAAAAAAGAGAAAAAGCCACCAAAATAGGAGCGCAAGACAAGAACTAAAACACTACACACAGGACAACAGCAAAAAACTCAAAATAAGTCACAGCGTGATGTGACAGGTCGTGACAGTACACCTACTTTGAGACGAGCTATATTGATGCATGCTTGGTTATGGTTTAAAGTCATATCCAACAATTGCTACGACAACTTTTTACTGTCAACTGAGTTTCGTTTTTTAATGATTTCTGCTGGTGGTGTGCCTCAGGATTTTTTCAACGCAAGAAATGTGCCTTGGCTCAAAAAAGGTTGAAAAACACTGGTTGTCTGAATGGTGTTCCTGGGATTAAAGGCCTCGCCTTTTCTCCTCCAAACATATTGCTGGGTATTGTGGCCAAACAGCTACATTTTTGTTTCATCTGACCACAGAACTTTCCTCCAGAAGGTCTTATCTTTGTCCATGTGATCAGCAGCAAACCTTAGACGAGCCTTAAGGTGTCGCTTCTGGAGCAAGGGCTTCCTTCTTGCATGGTAGCCTCTCAGTCCATGGCGTTGCAAAACACGCTGTAGACACTGACACCTGTGTTCCAGCAGCTTCCAATTCATTGCAGACCTGCTTTTTGGTGGTTCTCGGTTGACTCTTGATCATCCTGACCAATATTCTCTTAGCAGCAGGTGATAGCTTGCGTTTTCTTCCTGATGGTGGCAGTGACAAAACTGTGCCATGCACTTTATATTTACGAACAATTATCTGCACAGTTGCTCTTGGGGCCTTAAGCTACTTTGAAATGGCTCCAAGTGACTTTCCTGACTTGTTCAAGTCGATGATTCGTTTTTTCAGATCTGTGCTGAGTTCCTTTGACTTTCCCATTGTCGCGTTTGTAACCGAGTCTAATGACTGCATCACATGAGCCCTATTTAAATGAGCTCAGAGAAGTCAACAGGTGTCGTTAATCATAATCACTCACATGAAGTTAAGAGGCCATGCCGTGACGCTAATTTGATTTGATTGTAACTTTTCTACATCACCAAAATTGATAATGCATGTTGCTGTATGTATACTTTTGACCCAGCAGATTTGGTCACATTTTCAGTAGACCCATAATAAATTCATAAAAGAACCAAACTTCATGAATGTTTTTTGTGACCAACGAGTATGTGCTCCAATCACTCTATCACAAAAAAATAAGAGGTGTAGAAATTATTGGAAACTCAAGACAGCCATGACATTATGTTCTTTACAAGTGTATGTAAACTTTTGACCACGACTGTATGATTTATGTTTGATGTATGTATGTATGATGTATATATGATGTATGTATAAGATGTAAGATGTATGTATGAGATGTATGATGCATGTATGGGATATATGATGCATGTATGTATGAGATGTATGATGTACAAACCCCGTTTCCATATGAGTTGGGAAATTGTGTTAGATGTAAATATAAACGGAATACAATGATTTGCAAATCATTTTCAATCCATATTCAGTTGAATATGCTACAAAGACAACATATTTGATGTTCAAACTGATAAACTTTTTTTTTTTGTTGCAAATAATCCTTAACTTTAGAATTTGATGCCAGCAACACGTGACAAAGAAGTTGGGAAAGGTGGCAATAAATACTGATAAAGTTGAGGAATGCTCATCAAAGACTTATTTGGAACATCCCACAGGTGAACAGGCAAATTGGGAACAGGTGGGTGCCATGATTGGGTATAAAAGTAGATTCCATGAAATGCTCAGTCGTTCACAAACAAGGATGGGGCGAGGGTCACCACTTTGTCAACAAATGCGTGAGCAAATTGTTGAACAGTTTAAGAAAAACCTTTCTCAACCAGCTATTGCAAGGAATTTAGGGATTTCACCATCTACGGTCCGTAATATCATCAAAGGGTTCAGAGAATCTGGAGAAATCACTGCACGTAAGCAGCTAAGCCCGTGACCTTCGATCCCTGTGTAAAGGATATCACCACATGGGCCTCAGGAACACTTCAGAAACCCACTGTCAGTAACTACAGTTGGTCGCTACATCTGTAAGTGCAAGTTAAAACTCTCCTATGCAAGGCGAAAACCGTTTATCACCAACACCCAGAAACGCCGTCGGCTTCGCTGGGCCTGAGTTCATCTAAAATGGACTGATACAAAGTGGAAAAGTGTTCTGTGGTCTGACGAGTCCACATTTTAAATTGTTTTTGGAAACTGTGGACGTCGTGTCCTCCGGACCAAAGAGGAAAAGAACCATCCGTCACGTGGGGGTCGCATATTTGTGCGGGATCGTTACTCCAGTGCAACACGGACACTCCGGACAAAAACGTGAAGGTAAGAGATGGTTTATTTAACATAAATCATAGCCAAACAGAAAACAAGCAAAAGAAAAGCGTGCCGAATGCACGGGAAGCTAAGACAATAACTTTAGCACAGAGTCTGACAACTTAGCACAGAGTCAAGAACAAGAATACAGAAACGTGACTGTTGCTTACCGCAAACAAGGAAGCCAGGAGGAGTGAACAGAAAAGCAGGCATAAATAGTGTCTCTTGATTAGGCACAGGTGTGCTTCCCGAATAACAGGCAGGTGAAAATAATACGTAACCATGGTAACAAACTCAAACAAGGAAGTGCACAATCAGGAACTGAGGGAGTCCAAAACAAACCGAAAACACAAAACATGATCCAGACCACGAATCATGACAGTACCCCCTCCTCAAGGACAGATACAAGATGTCCATTAAAAAAAAAACAAGCAGGGTCGAAAGTCACGGGAGGGTGGAGGGAGGACTTGGCGGTGGGTCGCCAGGCCAAGTTTCCCCGAATCCACCGAGGACAAGTCAAGTGGCGGCGGCGAGTGGAACGCCGCTGCAGCAGGCGAGGCGGGCGACCAGGGAATGGCCACATTTGTGGCCGACGGGGACTTGGGCGCACTTGGCGAGGCGGACGACCAGGGAGCGGCCACATCCGTGGTTGACGGGGAGGTGGGCGCGTCGGCGCCGTCATGGCAGGCTTGGACGCCGCAGCGGACAAGACAGGCGTGGTAGCAGGTACAGGCGGCGAGACAGGCGTGGTAGCAGGTACAGGCGGCGATTCAGGCATGGTAGCAGGTACAGGCGGCGAGTCAGGCGTGGTGGCAGGTACAGGCGGCGAGTCAGGCGGCGAGTCAGGCGTGGTAGCAGGTACAGGCGGCGAGTCAGGCGTGGTAGCAGGTACAGGCGGCGAGTCAGGCGTGGTAGCAGGTACAGGCGGCGAGTCAGGCGTGGTTGCAGGTACAGGCGGCGAGTCAGGCGTGGTTGCAGGTACAGGCGGTGAGTCAGGCGTGGTTGCAGGTACAGGCGGCGAGTCAGGCGTGGTTGCAGGTACCGGCGGCGAGTCAGGCGTGGTAGCAGGCACCGGCGGCGAGTCAGGCGTGGTAGCGGGTACCGGCGTCTGGCGTGGTGCGGGTACCGGTGTCTGGCGTGGTGCGGGTACCGTGTCTGGCGTGGTGCGGGTACCGGTGTCTGGCGTGGTGGAGGTACAGGTGTCTGGCGTGGTGCAGGTACAGGTGTCTGGCGTGGTGCAGGAACAGGTGTCTGGCGTGGTGCAGGAACTGGAACTGGTGGCGTTTGCACGCCCACCGGAGATGATGGTGGCCATGAGCATGGCGGAGGCGGTCTAACTGGGGGTTGCGGCCTAGCATGCCGAAAGACTGGTGGTGGCGGCCGGGATGGAGGTTGCTGCCTGGTTGGGCGCAGCTGAGCCACCCCACCAGCACAGCTCCCGGCCCCAGCCCCCCCCTCAAGGGGCGGATATCAGACGCGCTCCTTGCGGTCTGGAACAGTCTTTAAGGGTGGGTGGCGGGAGGTCAGGAGCGGGGTAGAAGCCTCCCCTTTAAATTGTCCAAATTGTCTTCCCCCCCCCCACCTGAGATTCTGTGGGAGGACAGGAGGAAAAAGTCTGTGTAGTGGGCGGGGTTAGAGTCCTTAGGGGCGGAGTCAGAGTCACTGGGGGCGGAGGTGACTGAGGTTGACAAAATCTAACCTTTGAAAAAATGTCCTGATTATATGTTATTCTTGGAATAAAGTCATTTGGAAACGGCTGACTGACAGAGTTAACAGAGGTAAAAAAAATATCTTCGTCTCTGACGTCATCAAAAGTGGACGGGTTGACGTCATCAGGAGAGGACGACTGGGCTGCCTGCAGCTTGCTTCGGTCCGGAGGAGGAGCTTTCGGGAGTGACGCGTCCTGACAGCGAAACGAAACCTTTTTGGCTGGCTTCCGTTTTTGCTGACGCGTCCGGTACTGCGGTGGCGCGACAATGTCTTCGGGCCATACGGAGTTGAGTGGGATCAACTTTCCATTAGGACCCCACATCAGGTCCTGGCGCTCCAAGGGGGAATAAGTCTCCGCCTCCATTGCCTCCAAATCTAACCACGTACCTAAGTCCAGCTCCTCGAAGTCCGTTGCGGAAGAACTGTAAGCTGGCTTCCTTCTGTCACGTGGGGGTCGCATATTTGTGCGGGATCGTTCCTCCAGTGCAACACGGACACTCCGGACAAAAACGTGAAGGTAAGAGATGGTTTATTTAACATAAATCATAGCCAAACGGAAAACAAGCAAAAGAAAAGCGTGCCGAATGCACGGGAAGCTAAGACAATAACTTTAGCACACAGTCTGACAACTTAGCACAGAGTCAAGAACAAGAATACAGAAACGTGACTGTTGCTTACCGCAAACAAGGAAGCCAGGAGGAGTGAACAGAAAAGCAGGCTTAAATAGTGTCTCTTGATTAGGCACAGGTGTGCTTCCCGAATAACAGGCAGGTGAAAATAATACGTAACCATGGTAACAAACTCAAACAAGGAAGTGCACAATCAGGAACTGAGGGAGTCCAAAACAAACCGAAAACACAAAACATGATCCAGACCACGAATCATGACACCATCCGGATTGTTATAGGCGCAAAGTTTAAAAGCCAGCATCTGTGATGGTATGGGGGTGTATTAGTGCCCAAGACATGGGACATCTGTCAAGGCGCCATTAATGCTGAAATGTACATACAGGTTTTGGAGGAACATATGTTGCCATCCAAGCAACGTTGCCATTGACGCCCCTGCTTATTTCAGCAAGACAATGCCAAGCCACGTGTTACATCAACGTGGCTTCATAGTAAAAGAGTGCGGGTACTAGACTGGCCTGCCTGTAGTCCAGACCTGTCTCCCATTGAAAATGTGTGGCGTATTATGAAGCCTAAAATACCACAACGGAGACCCCCGGACTGTTGAACAACTTACGCTGTACATCAAGCAAGAATGGGAAAGAATTCCACCTGAGAAGCTTAAAAAATGTGTCTCCTCAGTTCCCAAACGTTTACTGAGTGTTGTTAAAAGGAAAGGCCATGTAACACAGTGGTGAACATGCCCTTTCCCAACTACTTTGGCACGTGTTGCAGCCATGAAATTCTAAGTTAATTATTATTTGCAAAAAAAAAAAAAAAGTTTTTGGGTTTGAACATCAAATATGTTTTCTTTGTAGTGCATTCAATTGAATATGGGTTGAAAAGGATTTGCAAATCATTGTATTCCGTTTATATTTACATCTAACACAATTTCCCAACTCATATGGAAACGGGGTTTGTATGTATGAGATGTATAATGTATGTTTGAGATGTATGAAAGGCTTGTCCCAAAGATCATGCAAAAGTCTGATGGTGAAAGTTCTCACACTCCTTCCAGTTTCTATTGCTTGTCCCTCTCATGATGAGGTAAATACAACTGTAAGCCATACACAGCAACTCCTTTCTTTGCTGCGGGTGGGAAAGTAATGATGTCACTCGTAGTTCCCACAACATGAACAAGTGCTTGTCCGCACAATTTACTTCCTGCCTCACCCTTCTTCTCTCACAGAACCTCCGCAACAGTCCCACAGGCCCTCTGGCTCATAAACACAGTCCCAGCAGGGCTGATGACTGAGACTGTTACTGCCTTTGATAATCAGGGTGCCCGAGTTCCAACAAGTGGCTGTTTATAAAACGGGGGAGGACTGCAGAGAAGCGATGTGCGGCGCGGGGTCACGTCGAAGGCGCTACCGGCGACGGTTTCTCACTCAGCTGGAAAAGTGCTGACTGGCGACAAGGAGCATGAGAAGGCTACTGTTGGCTTGTTCTTCAGACTGGGAAATGCTTGCTTGCATTGGGAGGGGTGTGTGTGTGTGTGTGTGTGTGTGTGTGTGTGTGTGTGTGTGTGTGTGTGTGTGTGTGTGTGTGTGTGTGTGTGTGTGTGTGTGTGCGGGTACACCAGAAGCAGCAACCAGCATACTGGTTTGTGGCTGTAGTCCAACTCTTTGAACTCTCCTTTTGTTCAGAGCTGCAGACATGTGTCTAGACTCCAGTATCCCCTTTCGTCTTCACTCCTTAGTTCAATAAAGTAAGACGTGCATTCGTCATGTTGCATCGGATGTGTATTTAACAGGAAAATCATTGTGCATGAAAACAAATTATATTACATTTGAATTTAACATAGATGTGTGTCGTCTTGAGCCACTAAAAGACCTTTAACTCGCTGTGATGTGCTCACATTAAAACTTATTTGGTGGCAAGACTGTTACTGTGTGTGTTACCGCCTGAATTACAGTCGAGGTAATTGGCCGTCTGCTGCTACGTCCCACACGGATGTTGAGTGCTATCAGATGTGCGGAGGACGGTCATAAAGTGTACGCGGGGTGAGGACCCGCAGCAAAAATTCACTGACAGGTTGGCCCATGTGACTTCTTACCACCGCTTGAACAATGCATGCATGATACAAGAGACAAAGAGCATGTTCAAAGAACATTTACCGTATTTCCAGGACTATAGAGCGCACTGGAACATAAACCGCACCCACAAAGTTTTAGAAAAACAAAATGTTTCCATACATTAGCCGCACTGGACTATAAGTCGGAGTTATATACGTTGTGAAATGAGTTATTTACACAGAAATATTTTGTAAATGTTTATTTACATACCTTAATTGTTTCCAAACGGTGTCTGTAATGCGGCAGTAAATGGCTGATCAAACAAAACAGAAGTCATCGTCATGGACCCACTAGCTGCGGAAGCTATCTCTCCAATTGGTAAACAGACTCAATAACGCCACGGTGACGTACCAACACAGACACTCGTAAACGTGTTGGCATATTGGCTAATGCTAACGACACTAGCTTCATTACATACCGATTGCACATACAAATATGTATAAAAACACTTCTACAGACATCACACATGGTACGGTTTAGTAAGTAAGAATTGTTTTAGTTATATTGTAAAACTTACAAACATTGCTCGGGGTGATGAACGAATCCATACGCTATGGACGATTAGCACTTCTACTTCCAGTTCAAAGCTTTAGACAACAGGAAACACTTGTAGGCATTCACCCTGCTGCACATGCAGTGAAAAAACTCATCCAATATCATTAACAACAACACACTATTTTATTGCATGTGTTTAATGAGAACTAATTGCATTATGGCCGTCAGCAAAGAAAAATCCATAAATTAGCCTCACCGTTTTATGAGCCGCAGGGTTCAAAGTATAGGAAAAAAGTAGTGGCTTATAGTCCCAAATGTATGTTAATAAAGACATCTCAGCTATTGTAAGTCAACTTGTTCTGAGGATCAGGTGAACCCTGGTTATGAATGCCCCTGTGAGGTGCAGTCAGGACAGAGAGAGCTGCAGCAATGACATACTGTCGTGTGAACGTATGACATCATAACATACTGTAGTGTGACATCATAACATACTGTAGTGTGACATCATGACATACTGTAGTGAAACATCATCATATACTGTAGTGTGACATCATGACATACTGTAGTGTGACATCATAACATACTGTAGTGTGACATCGTAACATACTGTAGTGTGACATTGTCACATACTGTAGTGATATCATCACATACTGTAGTGTGACATCATCACCTACTGTAATGTGACATCATAACATACTGTTGTGTGACATCATAATATACTGTAGTGTGACATCACATACTTTAGTGTGTCTTCATAACATACTGTAGTGTGACATCACATACTGTAGTGTGACATCATCACATACTGTAGTGTGACATCATCACATACTGTAGTGTGACATAACATACTGTAGTGTGACATCACAACATACTGTAGTGTGACATCATAACATACTGTAGTGTAACATAACGTACTGTAGTGTGACATCACATACTGTAGTGTGACATCTTCACATACTGTAGTGTGACATCATGACATACTGTAGTGTTACATAACATATTGTAGTGTGACATCACATACTGTAGTGTGACATCATCACATACTGGTTATACTTGTATAGCGCTTTCTACCTTCAAGGTACTCAAAGCGCTTTGACACTATTTCCACATTCACCCATTCACACACTGATGGTGGGAGTTATGACTGTAGTGTGACTGTAGTCATAACGTACTGTAGTGACTGTAGTCATAACATACTGTAGTGTGACATCATCACACACTGTAGTGTAACATCATAACAAACTGTAGTGTGATATCATCACATACTGTAGTGTAACATCATAACATACTGGAGTGTGACATCATCACATACTGTAGTGTGACATCATAACATACTGTAGTGTGACATCATAACATACTGTAGTGTGACATCATCACTCACACTGTAGTGCGACATCATCACTCACACTGTAGTGCGACATCATCACTCACACTGTAGTGTGACATCATAACAAACTGTAGTGTGACATCATCACATACTGTAGTGTGACAGCGTCACATACTGTAGTGTGACATCATCACTCACACTGTAGTGTGACATCCTCACTCACACTGTAGTGTGACATCATCACTCACACTGTAGTGTGACATCATCACATACTGTAGTGTGACATTATCACATACTGTAGTGTGACATAGCATACTATAGTGTAACATCATAACATACTGTAGTGTGACATTACATACTGTAGTGTGACATAACAAACTGTAGTGTGACATCATAACATACTCTAGTGTGACATCATCACATACTGTAGTGTGACATAACATACTGTAGTGTGACATCATCACATACTGTAGTGTGACATAACATACTATAGTGTGACGTCATCACATACTGTAGTGTGCCATCATCACATACTGTTGTGTGACGGCATGTCATGTTGACAAATGATGGAACAAAGAACACGATACATGGAGTGCCCTCCGTCCTTATCCACTATAATTAGTTTTTCCATGTATGCATTTTTCTACTGCTCACCCTGTTCACTGGTGAACTGGAGCCTATCCCTGCTGACTTTGTGCGAGAGGCTCAGTACGCTCTGTCCTGGACCTGAGTCCTGCACGGCTCCAATGTTGCAGAGCCAAAAGTGCCCCACCCATCACAGATCTGATCTGTATCTTGTTATCCATGGTTACCTAAAACTCAAATCCAGACTTGCTCCGCCCGACATTACCCACCCTGTCATTAATAAAAGACTCACAATGTTTTTGGTTTATTTTTAACTCGGGCACAGCTTGTAACAGCAGTCTGCAAACGCACGCAAACTTTACTCAAACTTTGGCTCTTAATGAACTTAGTGGTTCTCAAACTTTGTTCACCAAGTAGCACCTCGGAAAACACTCGACCCTCCAAGTACCACCATAATGAGCGACATTGAAATACAGTAGCACAGTACGCCTAAGTATTCATTAAAAACAAGGCAGAGGTTTTATTTAACATGTCTATTTAATATTACACACAGTTTGAACAGTAACCCTGTGTTTGAATATAGGAAATTAAAACACTGTACTTTAATCAAATGATTCTTTGGTGTACCAGTAGATGGAGCCCGCGTACCATTAGTGAAACACGTACCCCAGTTTGACAATCTCTGATCTATTATCTACACATCTGTGCTACCCACTTGCTATCTTAGCCTTTTCGGTTTGTGAACGTTCACATGGCACCAAATGTGCCTCTGTCTGCAAGCCATGTCTCGGCGTAAGAACGTTTCATTTACTTATTCATTCATTCATTCATTCATTCATTCATTCATTCATTCATTCATTCATTCATTCAGTATGTGTGCCGCTGGAAACCCAATGCAGGGCTGCCATTTTGAGGACGTCACTTCCTGTAAACGCATTTTAGCTACGTAGTTAGCCTTCGGCTTGATGCTCCTTTATTTTGTCAGCGAAGAGGGCTTTGTTCCTTAGCAAGTCTTTAATTGTGATGAGACTGAAAAAGATGCAGCAGACCTTTTATTACATTGAAGGAGAAGACACTACCCGGACACAAGCTGATGAAGGATCGCCTCACAATGCTAGTTTGTGCTAACGCTAGCTGTGACTATAGATGTCCGATAATGGCTTTTTTTGACATGGCATTATTTTTGTGTTGTTTCACTTTCATAAATTTCACCAAAACGTCACCGTGGAGTTATTGAGTCTGTTTAGCTGATTGGAGAGCTAGCTTGCGCAGCTAGTGGGTCCATGACCATGACTGGCGTTTTGTTTGATCAGCCGTTTTACTGCCGTGTTACAGACACAGTTTACAAACATTTAAGGTATATAAATAAAATATTTATGTATAAATAACTAGAGATGTCCAATAATGGCTTTTTTGCCGATATCCCGATATTGTCCAACTCTTAATTGCCGATTCCGATATCAACCGATACCGATATATACAGTCGTGGATATTAACACATTACTATGCCTAATTTTGTTGTGATGCCCCGCTGGATGCATTAAACAATGTAACACGGTTTTCCCAAATAAATCAACTCAAGTTATGGAAAAAAATGCCAACATGGCACTGCCATATTTATTATTGAAGTCACAAAGTGCATTATTTTTTTTAACATGCCTCAAAACAGCAGCTTGGAATTTGGACATGCTCTCCCTGAGAGAGCATGAGGAGGTTGAGGTGGGCAGGGTATTGCGGTAGGGGGTAGCGGGGGGGGTGTATATTGTAGCGTCCCGGAAGAGTTAGTGCTGCAAGGGATTCTGGGTATTTGTTCTGTTGTGTTACGGTGCGAATGTTCTCCCGAAATGTGTTTGTCATTCTTGTTTGGTGTGGGTTCACAGTGTGGCGCATATTTGTAACAGTGTTAAAGTTGTTTATACGGCCACCTCAGTGTGACCTGTATGGCTGTTGACCAAGTATGCATGCATTCACTTGTGTGTGTGAAAATCCGTAGATATTATGTGACTGGGCCAGCACGCAAAGGCAGTGCCTTTAAGGTTTCTTGGCGCTCTGTACGTCTCCCTACTTCCGTGTATCACTCCGTACAGCGGCGTTTTAAAAAGGCATACATTTTACTTTTTGAAACCGATTCCGATAATTTCCGATATTACATTTTAATGCATTTATCGGCCGATAATATCGGCATTCCGATATTATCGGACATCTCTAGTTGTAATGTTGTTGTGTTGTTTCTAAAAAAAAAAAAGAGATTGCCAAGCTCTTACTCCCATCTTATGTTGGTTTGACATACATATAGTACAGTATATATTTACATCTATATACATTATAGTGTCTCGTGTTGAAAGTGTGCAGTTTTTTTTAACTAAAATAGTGACTTTTGTCGAGGCCAAAACCAATTATTCATGTTTACATTGATTCTTAAGGGGAACTCTGCTTCACTATAGGAGCGTTTCGGATGGCGAAACATGTTGAAGAACCAATGAAGTTCCTAGATGGAGGGTTCACTCTGTGCATCGCTCTCAGCACTTGACAGCGAAATTTTCTGAAAATCTTTTGACCGGGTGGTAGCTCTGACCGGGAGCCTCGCGAGTCGCCACTCGCTAGTAAGAGGGTGAGAGAAATGGAGAGGAGAAAAGATGATTGCAAAGCCAAATGTTTGCTGTGGGAATGTTTTGGCTACAAACGAAAGAGCAAGATGAGTCTGTCAACACAGACGTGCGAGCCAGTTTGCATTGTTGGAAAGTGATGGCAACAGGAAAAAAAGATAACAAAACCAAACTCTGCACTTAAAGATGGTCAATATTTGTTGAAATAGAATTTTTGCTAACATAGATTGCGAGTTAATCTTGTTTCTTATTTAGGATCGGCACATATTGTTGTGAAGGTGTCTGTTACTACATTATATATATACTTGCAGTGTGTATATTGTACATATTACATACTGTTATGAAGGTGTCTGTTACTACATTATATATAATAATAATACCTGGGATTTATATAGCGCTTTTCTAAGTACCCAAAGTCGCTTTACTTGTTAAAAACCCATCATTCATTCACACCTGGTGGTGGTAAGCTACTTTCATAGCCACAGCTGCCCTGGGGTAGACTGACGGAAGCGTGGCTGCCAATTTGCGCCTACGGCCCCTCCGACCACCACCTATCATTCATTCAACATTCATTCACCGGTGTGAGCGGCACCGGGGGCAAGGGTGAAGTGTCCTGCCCAAGGACACAACGGCATGGTAAGAGGCGGGGAGCGAACCTGCAACCCTCAGGTTTCTGACACGGGCGCTCAACCCACTACGCCATGCCGCCCCGGCATACTTGCAGTGTGTATATTGTACATATTACAGATTGTTATGAAGGTGTCTGTTACTACATTATATATATACTTGCAGTGTGTGTATTGTACATATAACATATTGTTATGAAGGTGTCTGTTACTACATTATATATATACTTGCAGTGTGTGTATTGTACATATTACATATTGTTATGAAGGTGTCTGTTACTACATTATATATATACTTGCAGTGTTTATATTGTACATATTACAGATTGTTATGAAGGTGTCTGTTACTACATTATATATATACTTGCAGTGTGTGTATTGTACATATTACATATTGTTATGAAGGTGTCTGTTACTACATTATATTAGGGCTGCAACAACTAATCGATTAAATCGATTAAAATCGATTATAAAAATAGTTGCCGATTAATTTAGTCATCGATTCGTTGGATCTATGCTATGCGCATGCGCAGAGGCTTTTTAAAAAAACCAAAAAAAAAACCTTTATTTATAAACTGCAACATGTACAAACAGCTGAGAAACAATAATCAAAATAAGTATGGTGCCAGTATGCTGGGTTTTTTCAATAAAATACTGGAAAGGACAGAAATGTAGTTTGTCTCTTTTATCCGATTATTAATCGAAGTAATAATCGACAGATTAATCGATTATCAAATTAATCGTTAGTTGCAGCCCTTCATTATATATATACTTGCAGTGTGTATATTGTACATATTACAGATTGTTATGAAGGTGTCTGTTACTACATTATATATATACTTGCAGTGTGTATATTGTACATATTACAGATTGTTATGAAGGTGTCTGTTACTACATTATATATATACTTGCAGTGTGTCTATTGTACATATTACATATTGTTATGAAGGTGTCTGTTACTACATTATATATATACTTGCAGTGTGTATATTGTACATATTACAGATTGTTATGAAGGTGTCTGTTACTACATTATATTTATACTTGCAGTGTGTATATTGTACATATTACAGATTGTTATGAAGGTGTTTGTTACTACATTATATATATACTTGCAGTGTGTATATTGTACATATTACATATTGTTATGAAGGTATTTGTTACTACATTACATATATACGTGCAGTGTGTATATTGTACATATTACATTTTGTTATGAAGGTGTCTGTTACTACATTACATATATGTGTGCAGTGTGTATATTGTACATATTACAGATTGTTATGAAGGTGTCTGTTACTACATTACATATATGCGTGCAGTGTGTATATTGTACATATTACATATTGTTATGAAGGTGTCTGTTACTACATTATATATATACGTGCAGTGTGTATATTGTACATATTGCAGATTGTTATGAAGGTGTCTGTTACTACATTATATATATACTTGCAGTGTGTATATTGTACATATTACAGATTGTTATGAAGGTGTCTGTTACTACATTATATATATACTTGCAGTGTGTATATTGTACATATTACATATTGTTATGAAGGTATCTGTTACTACATTACATATATACGTGCAGTGTGTATATTTTACATATTACATATTGTTATGAAGGTGTCTGTTACTACATTATATATATACTTGCAGTGTGTATATTATACATATTACATATTGTTATGAAGGTGTCTGTTACTACGTTATATATATATATATATATATATATATATATATATATATATATATATATATATATATATATATATATATATATATATATATATATATATATATATATATATATATATATATATACTTGCAGTGTATATATTGTACATATTACATATGTTATGAATGGGTCTGTTCCTACATTATATATATACTTGCCGTGTGTATATTGTACATATTACATAATGTTATGATGAAGGTGTTTGTTACTACCTTATATATATATATATATATATATATATATATATATATATATATATATATATATATATATATATATATATATATATATATATACCGTAATTTCCGGACTATAAGCCGCTACTTTTTCCCCTCGTTCTGGTCCCTGCGGCTTATACAAGGGTGCGGCTTATTTACGGCCTGTTCTTCTCTGACACCGACGAAGAGGATTTCGGTGGTTTTAGTACGCAGGAGGAAGACGATGACACAATGATTAAAGACTGACTTTTCATATACCGGTAGGCTGGTTATTTTGATAACGTACAGGCGAGCACTTTGTATTACTTTGCACCGTTGTATTATTTGTACTCTGCACGAATGCTGTTCGCCATGTCAAAGATGTGAAAGTTTGATTGAATGAATGAAAGATTTATTGTTAATAAATGGGACGCTTTGCGTTCCCAAACAGTCATCTCTGTCCCGACAATCCCCTCCGTGGTAGCAGGAACCCCTATATACTACGGTAATTACACATCAAAACCCTGCGGCTTATAGTCGGGTGCGGCTTATATGTGGAGCAATCTGTATTTTCCCCTAAATTTAGCTGGTGCGGCTTATAGTCAGGTGCGGCTTATAGTCCGGAAATTACGGTATATATATATATATATATATATATATATATACTTGCAGTGTGTATATTGTACATATTACATATGTTATGAATGGGTCTGTTACTACATTATATATATATGTATATATATATATATATATATATGTATATATATATATATATATACATATATATATATATATATATATATATATATATATATATATATATATATATATACATATATATATAATGTAGTAACAGACCCATTCATAACATATGTAATATGTACAATATACACACTGCAAGTATATATATATATATATATATATATATATATATATATATATATATATATATATATATGTATATATATATATATATATATACATATATATATAATGTAGTAACAGACCCATTCATAACATATGTAATATGTACAATATACACACTGCAAGTATATATATATATATATATATATATATATATATATATATATATATATATATATATATATATATATATATATATATATATATATATATATATATATATATATATATGCTGGCAGTGTGTATATAAAACGTTGACGGAGGGTTTTGAAGTTGTTTTAAGCATTTACAAGCAGTAGAAAATGGATGGATGGAAAATCCCCCCCCAAAAAATCAAAAACCTTTTGTCTTCTTGTCTCTAATAATGATTGTGAACGATAGGAAGAACTCCCCAAAAAGTCCAGTTCCCCTTTAAGTCAGTCTATTTCCAGCGGTTCTGCTTCATGACAAAAGCCGCCCCAGTTTGTGAAGTCTTATTTTCCCTCCCCTTACCAGGACCACACAGACCGTACACTAGACGGGCCTGAATCTTCTTGTACACTTTAGAGGATGTTGCTTGTATTCGTCAGCAGCAAATGTAAGAGTTTTCTTTAGCGTGTACTGAGTCATAAGGCTTCCCTGTTCTTGGCTCTTTGAACCAGGACCTAATGAATCATGTGTGTGTGTGTGTGTGTGTGTGTGTGTGTGTGTGTGTGTGTG
>NC_084746.1:17700670-17720670 GCF_033978785.1 Entelurus aequoreus | reverse complement strand
ATAATCATTAACTTGGAATTTAATGGCAGCAACACATTGCAAAAAAGTTGTCACAGGGGCATTTTTACCACTGTGTTACATGGCCTTTCCTTTTAACAACACTCAGTAAACGTTTGGGAACTGAGGAGACCAATTTTTGAAGCTTTTCAGGTGGAATTCTTTCCCATTCTTGCTTGATGTACAGCTTAAGTTGTTCATCAGTCCGGGGGTCTCCGTTGTGGTATTTTACACTTCATATTGCGCCACACATTTTCAATGGGAGACAGGTCTGGACTACAGGCAGGCCAGTCTAGTACCCACACTCTTTTACTATGAAGCCATGCTGTTGTAACACGTGGCTTGGCATTGTCTTGGTGAAATAAGCAGGGGCGTCCATGATAACGTTGCTCCAAAACCTGTATGTACCTTTCAGCATTAATGGTGCCTTCACAGATGTGTAAGTTACCCATGTCTTGGGCACTAATACACCCCCATACCATCACAGATGCTGGCTTTTCAACTTTGCGCCTATAACAATCTGGATGGTTCTTCTCTTCTTTGGTCCGGAGGACAACCCGTCCGCAGTTTCCAAAAACTATTTGAAACTAGGGCTGCAACAACTAATCGATTAAATCGATTAAAATCGATTATTAAAATAGTTGCCGATTAATTTAGTCATCGATTCGTTGGATCTATGCTATGCGCATGCGCAGAGGTTTAAAAAAAAAATCTATTTATTTATTTATTTTTTTAAAATTTTAATAAACCTTTATTTATAAGCTGCAACATTTACAAACAGCTGAGAAACAATAATCAAAATAAGTATGGTGCCAGTATGCTGGTTTTTTTTCAATGAAATACTGGATAGTATAGAAATGTAGTTTGTCTCTTTTATCCGATTATTAATCGATTAATCGAAGTAATAATCGACATATTAATCGATTATCAAATTAATCGTTAGTTGCAGCCCTATTTGAAATGTGCACTCGTCAGACCATAGAACACTTTTCCACTTTGCATCGGGCCCAGCGAAGCCGGCGGTGTTTCTGGGTGTTGTTGATAAATGGCTTTCCCTTTGCATAGTAGAGTTTTAACTTGCACTTACAGATGTAGCGACGAACTGTAGTTACTGACAGTGGTTTTCTGAAGTGTACCTGAGCCCATGTGGTGATATCCTTTACACACCGATGTCGCTTTTTGATGCTGTACCGCCTGAGGGATGGAAGGTCCGTAATATCATCGCTTACGTGCAGTGATTTCTCCAGATTCTCTGAACCTTTTGATGATGTTACGGACCGTAGATGGTGAAATCTCTAAACCCTTGCAATAGCTGGTTGAGAAATGTTTTTCTTAAACAATTTGCTCATGCATTTGTTCACAAAGTGGTGACCATCACTTCATGAATGACTGAGCATTTCATGGAAGCTGCTTTTATACCCAATCATGGCACCCACCTGTTCCCAATTAGCATGTTCACCTGTGGGATGTTCCAAATAAGTGTTTGATGAGCATTCCTCAACTTTCTCAGTCTTTTTTGCCACCTGTGCCAGCTTTTTTGAAACATGTTGCAGGCATCAAATTCCAAATGAGCTAATATTTGCAAAAAATAACAACGTTTTCCAGTTCGAACGTTAAGTATCTTGTCTTTGCAGTCTATTCAATTGAATATAAGTTGAAAAGGATTTGCAAATCATTGTATTCTGTTTTTATTTACCATTTATACAACATGCCAACTTCACTGGTTTTGGAGTTTGTATTTAGAAGCTGTAAAAAATGGATGGATGGATGGATGGATATTACATTTAAAAAATGAACGTAAAAAATCAGGCTGGCCCCTCCCTGCAGTACCTCTGCAGACTGTACATGTCTAGAGGTGTACCCCACCTCACACCCCAAAGTCAGCTGGGATGGACTCAAAAAGGACACAGAAGGAGTGACAGAAGTTCTTAGAAGTAGACGGCCATGTTTGGAACCTGGGGGTTGCATTCCTGAGCCTAAATGAACTGTTTTGTGTGGTCACTGCACTGCAGCTCTCTCGTACTCTCAAAGTACACCAACAACACAGCGATGGAACAGCGTGTCTCTTCTCTTTCACCGTCCCTCGTCTTCCCGCCTCCTCGTTTCTCAAGAAAGTGTTGAGACCGGTCTTGCCGTAAGCAGGATGTGTCTCAAGAAGAAGCGGCGTGTTGCAGAACGTGGGCAAGGAAACACTGCCCGCCTTCTTGCTTCGAGTCAAAGGAAGTCAGGGAAGCACGAGGCGCTCACGTGCGCCGTATGGAATATGCCCGGGCTTGTTCCCGTCATGTCTGTAAATGATCTGCAGCAGGCGGAATCACAAGTTCAACCTGCTGCAGCTTCTCACCCACTCATCCGCCACTTCATCGCACGGCAATGGAATCTTGACCTTCGGTTTCCGTGAGAGGAAAAACCCTGCAGTGTCACATTTTTGGGTATTGTTGCAATGAAGTACCTGTCAGGTTATTGTGCCAACGCAGTTAAGCCTTATTTGGGCGTGTACACTTGCCAGGAAATATTTGCATTTATGAAATGATAACGCTGGTAGAGGAGTTTTATTGAACTCTTTGTTTGTTAAAGATGTTGATTTTTAGACAATTTAGTTTATGGACAGTATGCACGATGCATGATTCACAAAGAAAATGACACCCTAATACAGGGATGTCCAAACTTTTTCCACTAAGGGCCGCACACTGAAAAATCAAAGCAAGCGGGGGCCATTTTGATATTTTATATTTTAAAAACCAATACAATATATGTATAAAAAAGATACATTTAGGCCTCCACTCAAACTTGATCCCGGGGACCCCAAAAGGTTTTGGTCAAAAAAAATATTACAAATGTGTCATTATTTATTAGTATTATTATTATTATTATTATTATTATTATTATTATTATTATTATTCAAGGTTTAAATCTCTAGATCAACATTAGGTCTATCTGTCAATATAACGCTTTTAAAGATTAAAGTTGTATGCCATTTTTGTCAAGAAAAACCGTTTTTTTAATGAAAAAAAAATTCAAAATATGCAATATTTTCCCCCAATAAAATTTTTAAGTGGAATATTTGAGATTATATAATATTTGGAGTCTTAAAAAGGTCAATAACTCATAACAACATTGATTTTAATTCATTATTTTTTTGAGCAATGACACTTAAAAAAAAAAAAAAAAGTCCCACTAAAATTATTGGGTATTCAAAATGGTACTGCTCAGTAAAGTTTAAAAAAATAAATCCAACATTTTTTTTAAACTTTTACCACAATAGTCTCAAGATCAACTTCAGATCTATCCGTCAATTATAAGTTTTATTGTTGTTTATGTTTTTTGTTTGTTCGTTTTAGGCCCTTCTTTAAAAAACTTTGTTTTTTAAATGGCAACCAAAAAATATGCAACATTTTCCCCCCAAAATATCTCAAAGTGGAATATTTAATGTGAACTAAATGGAGCCTCGAATAGGTCAATAATTCATAATGACATTGATTTTGATTCATTATTATTTTTTAAAGAAAGAAACAGCCTGCATGGCAGCTTTGTGTTATTAGAGTAAATAATGCAACATTTTCTTGTTACATTTCACCTGTTTGCTCTTTTATACCACTTTTTATGTTTTTTTTTTTTTTTTCATCGTAGTTTTAGAATGTGCCGTGGGGCCGTTAAAAAATTACCTGCGGGCCGCTAATAGCTACCGCATTTTCCGGGCTATAAAGCGCCTACTAAATTTTAAAGGTACAAAATATTGTTTCCATATATAAGCCGCACTGGACTATAAGTCGCAGATATATATGTTGTGAAATGAGTTATTTATAGAGATGTCCGATAACATCGGACTGCCGATATTATCGGCCGATAAATGCTTTAAAATGTAATATCGGAAATTATCGGTATCGGTTTCAAAAAGTAAAATGTATGACTTTTTAAAACGCAGCTGTACAGAGTGGTACACGGACGTAGGGAGAAGTACAGAGCGCCAATACACCTTAAAGGTACTGCCTTTGCGTGCCGGCCCAATCACATAATATTTACGGCTTTTCACACACACAAGTGAATGCCATGCATACTTGGTCAACAGCCATACAGGTCACACTGAGGGTGACGGTAGAAACAACTTTAACACTGTTACAAATATGCGCCACACTGTGAACCCACACCAAACAAGAATGACAAACACATTTCGGGAGAACATCCGCACAGTAACACAACATAAACACAACAAAACAAATACCCAGAACCCCTTGCAGCACTAACTCTTTCGGGACGCTACAATATACACCCCCTACGCCCCCCCCCACCTCAACCCCCCCAATCCCGCCCACCTCAACCTCCTATGTCCCAAAGTCCAAGCTGCTGTTTTGAGGCATGTTAAAAAAAAATAATGCACTTTGTGACTTCAATAATAAATATGGCAGTGTCATGTTGGCATTTTTTTCCATAACTTGAGTTGATTTATTTTGAAAAACCTTGTTACATTGTTTAATGCATCAAGCGGGGCATCACAACAAAATTAGGCATAATAATGTGTTAATTCCACGACTGTATATATCGGTATCGGTTGATATTGGAATCGGTAATGAAGAGTTGGACAATATCGGAATATCGGATATCGGCAAAAAAGCCATTATCGGACATCTCTAGTTATTTATACATAAATATTTTATTTATATACCTTAATTGTTTGTAAACTGTGTCTTTAACACGGCAGTAAAACGGCTGATCAAACAAAACGTCCGTCATGGTCATGGACCCACTAGCTGCGCAAGCTAGCTCTCCAATCAGCTAAACAGACTCAATAACTCCACGGTGACGTTTTGGTGAATTTATGAAAGTGAAACAATACAAAAATAATGCCATTGTGAGTTAACAGTGCTAACACAGACACTCGTAAACGTGTTAGCGTGTTAGCTGATGCTAACAACGCTAGCTTGAGTCATTACAAGAGCACGTAAAAATATGCATGAAAACACTCCTACACTCATCACGTAAGTAAGACTTGTTTTAGTTATATTTGAAAACTTCGACTGTCATACTTCCGGTTCAAGGAACGAAAATGGAAGTACGTTTTCAACCTGCAGCACCTGAAGTCAGGGAACTTGTCCAAAAGATGGCGCCAAAGCGCAAACGACGACACACCTTTTCAGTGTTTTGGTCAATGTAACATGAAAACGACACAAGCTTGATTACGTTACGATAGCATGTATAAATATGCATGAAAACACTCCTACAGACATCACACGGGACAGTTTAGTCAGGAAGAATTGTTTTAGTTATATTGTAAAACTTACAAACGTTGCCAGTAGGATTGTTATGGACGATAAAAAAAAATAGAACTGCACTTCTACTTCCGGCCCAAAGCTTTAAACAGCATGAAACACCTGTAGGCATTCACCCTGCTGCAGTGAGCGAACTCAACCAAAAGATGGCGCCGCAGCACAAACAATAACACACCAGTCGTCGCATGTGTTTAATGTAAACTATTTGCAATATGGCCGTCAGGGGGGGAAAATCCATAGATTAACTGCAGGGTTCAAAGCGTAGGAAACAAGTGGCGGCTTATTAAAGGAGACTATTGAAGGCTAACATGCATGTGCTGTAAAGTGCATGTTCAAAGTGGCCTACAGTTCATAAAATACCCAAAGATACAAAGCATATATTTAAAAGAACATGCTTAATATACAATTTATAAGACACCTGCTTAAAACCTGTCATTTATACTGTGAATACATTAATTTAAAGCTATACTAAAATGCCACACAGGTAAATACTGTGTACTATTTTACTATTTATGTATGGATATACAGGATCTTATTAGGCAGTGCCAATGAAGTGTTCTGCTAGTGTGTGTGTGTGTGTGTGTGTGTGTGTGTGTGTGTGTGTGTGTGTGTGTGTGTGTGTGTGTGTGTGTGTGTGTGTGTGTGTGTGTGTGTGTGTGTGTGTGTGTGTGTGTGTGTGTGTGTGTGTGTGTGTGTGTGTGTGTGTGTGTGTGTGTGTGTGTGTGTGTTGCTGAGCAAGAAGTGACATCATCACTTCTGGGAACAATGAAGCAAGAGGAAGTATGAAAGATGCACGTCTGACGTTCATTCCCCGACACTGTTGTTCCTTTGCACCACCAGCTGGGGGATTTACCGTCTTCACCTGTTGCACACCACGCTCACCACCTTCTTCCTAATGGGTCATTTAGTTCATCTGATTCCATCTTAAAGAAACAAGGCTTGAATATTGTGCATTGTAAGGCAGCGAGTATACTAAACGTGACAAGTGGCAGCAAGTATACTAAACATGACAAGTGGCAGCGAGTATACTAAACATGACAAGTGGCAGTGAGTATACTAAACATGACAAGTGGCAGTGAGTGTACTAAACATGACAAGTGGCAGCGAGTATACTAAACATGACAATTGGCAGCGAGTATACTAAACATGACAATTGGCAGCGAGTATACTAAACATGACAATTGGCAGCGAGTATACTAAACATGACAAGTGCCAGCGAGTGTACTAAACATGACAATTGGCAGCGAGTATACTAAACATGACAAGTGCCAGCGAGTGTACTAAACATGACAAGTGGCAGCGAGTAAACTAAACATGACAAGTGCCAGCGAGTATACTAAACATGACAAGTGCCAGCGAGTATACTAAACATGACAAGTGGCAGCGAGTATACTAAACATGACAAGTGGCAGCGAGTATACTAAACATCACAAGTGGCAGCGAGTATACTAAACATGACAAGTGCCAGCGAGTGTACTAAACATGACAATTGGCAGCGAGTATACTAAACATGACAAGTGCCAGCGAGTATAATAAACATGGACAAGTGGCAGCAAGCATACTAAACATGACAAGTGGCAGCGAGTATACTAAACATGACAAGTGCCAGCGAGTATACTAAACATGACAAGTGGCAGCGAGTATACTAAACATGACAAGTGGCAGCGAGTATACTAAACATGACAAGTGGCAGCGAGTATACTAAACATCACAAGTGGCAGCGAGTATACTAAACATGACAAGTGCCAGCGAGTATACTAAACATGACAAGTGGCAGCGAGTATACTAAACATGACAAGCGGCAGTGAGTATACTAAACATGACAAGCAGCAGCGAGTATACTAAACATGACAAGTGGCAGCGAGTATACTAAACCTGACAAGTGACAGTGAGTATTCTAAACAAGTAAGTGGCAGCGAGTATACTAAACAAGTAAGTGGCAGCGAGTATACTAAATAAGTATGTGGCAGCGAGTATACTAAATATGTCAAGTGGCAGCGAGTATACTAAACAAGTAAGTGGCAGCGAGTATACTAAACAAGTAAGTGGCAGCGAGTATACTAAACAAATAAGTGGCAGCGAGTATACTAAACAAGTAAATGGCAGCGAGTATACTAAACAAGTAAGTGGCAGCGAGTATACTAAACGTGACAAGTGGCAGCGAGTATACTAAACATGACAAGTGGCAGCGAGTATACTAAACATGACAAGTGGCAGCGAGTATACTAAACAAGTAAGTGGCAGCGAGTATACTAAACAAGTAAGTGGCAGCGAGTATACTAAAATAAGTATGTGGCAGCGAGTATACTAAACATGACAAGTGCCAGCGAGTATACTAAACATGACAAGTGGCAGTGAGTATACTAAACAGAAGTTTTTATAATAGAAAAATTACAACAAAATTAATAATAACTAATACAAATAAATATGTATACTGTCAATAAAATGTAAGTGCAAATGAAAATACTGCTTCACCACTTTAGTCCTAATTTTTGCGCTAAAGAAACTTCTCTACGACTATATCTCCACGCTTCTTCGGCTTGTTTGATATTGTCATTACTGCCACAAGTGGTGGAAAAGTGTATTACAACGTAGTACCACAGGGACTGCAGCTGAATAACAGATCTCTTTATTGGCGGGCCCAAAAACCCTGAACTCCAACATCATTGACATCTGACCTTTGCCAATGACAATAGAAATCATTGACAGGACAGTTGAAGCAGTTTCCCCTCGCCGTGTGTGTGTGTGTGTGTGTGTGTGTGTGTGTGTGTGTGTGTGTGTGTGTGTGTGTGTGTGTGTGTGTGTGTGTGTGTGTGTGTGTGTGTGTGTGTGTGTGTGTGTGTGTGTGTGTGTGTGTGTGTGTGTGTGTGTACTCAGCATGTTTAGTCCGCGCCGCGCTACTTTCTGCCTGTGTTTGATATCCGCACCGTGTCATTTCCACTCCACGTGCGTCAGTGCACCTTTAAGCAAACACTGTCGCTCTCGCTTCACCATCTTGCTCTGTGTCGGTGCTGCGCTGATGAAAGTGTGTCCTTTCTTTCAGCCGTGATTGTCCAGGATGTCTGCGAAGGCTCACAGTTCCAACAACATCGCCCAAGGCAGGCGGACGGTGCAGCAGCTGCGGCTAGAGGCCAGCATCGAGAGGATAAAGGTATACCTCATGCTAACCTCATGCTAATGTCACGCATACCTGTTGCTAATGAGTGAGATGGGCCAACAACAAACCATCATACCTGTGTTAACTGTCACTTCATGCACAGTCAGTAGGGGTGTGGGAAAACAATCGATTTGAATTCAAATCGCCATTCTCACGTTGTACGATTCAGTATCGATTCTAATTTTTCAAAAATAAATTTTTTATTTTTTGTATTTTTATTAGGGTCCGCATGTACATGGACAAAGGACACTATTGTTATTGTAATGTTTATTATTATTATTATTATTCCGCACCTTTGCGCACTACTTTGCCCCCCTTAACATGCTTCAAAACGCACCAAATTTGATACACACATAGAAAAACGTGCCCCAAACACTTTAGTAAAAAAAAAACCCAACCAAAAATAAAACATTGCGCTCTAGCGCCCCCTAGGAAAAAACAAAAACAAACTGCCTGTAACTCCCACTAGGAAGGTCGTAGAGACATGAAACAAAAACCTGTATGTAGGTCTCACTTAGACCTACAATTCATAATGACACATCCTCGGGCAAAAACCAACAGGAAGTTAGCTATTTCCCCTTCAAGACAAAAAATGACTAAAAACACTCATTTTTGCCTCTTTGAGCTGTAATTTGACCCTCTTAAAATACTTCAAAACTCACCAAACTTTTCACACACATCGGGACTGGTGGAAATTGCGATCTAAAAAAAAAACCGAACCCCAAAACTCAAAATTGGGCTCTAGCGCAATTTTTGAATAAAACAGAGACAAAACTGCTCCTCAGAGGAAAACTCAGACAAAACTGCTTGTAACTTCCGGTAGGAACGTTTTAGAGACATGAAACAAATACCTCTATGTAGGTCTCACCTAGACCTACATTTCATAGATTGACATCCTTCAGCAAAAATCAACAGGAAGTTTGCAATCCCTCCTTCAAAACTAAATTTTTGTTAAAACCGGTCACCAAACATCAAACATGATCTCCTCTGAGCGCGTTTGTCGTTTCGGCTTCAAACTACTACAGGAGAGCGATTGAACCCTTCTGATTAAAAGTTGGCGACGGCGCTTTGGACGGTGCTACCGTTTTGATTTTACGAGCCTTCAAAGACCCGCAGCACTATAGCTGCTTTTACGCGCCTTCAAAGAAAACAACCACTGTGCCGCAGCACCTAGGAAAAAAACACAGACACAACTTCCTCTAACTCCCAGTACGAATATCGTAGAGACATGAAACAAAAACCTCTATGTAGGTCTCACTCAGGACTACCACTGGACAAAAGTATTGGGACACCTAGGACTAGCACCTGCCAAAATGCGGACCCGACCAACGCTGCTTGCAGCTTTAATTTTGTTTTATTTTTTACTAATCAATCCAACAAAACAATACACAGCAATACCATAACAATGCAATCCAATTCCAAAACCAAACCAGCAACACTCAGAACTGCAATAAACAGAGCAATTGAGAGGAGACACAGAACAATCCAAAAGTAGTGAAACAAAAATGAATATTATCAACAACAGTATCAATATTAGTAACAATTTCAACATAGCAGTGATTAAAAATCCCTCATTGACATTTTCATTAGACATTTATTTAAAAAAATAAAAATAAAAATAAAAAAGAACAATAGTGTCACAGTGGCTTACACTTGCATCGCATCGCTAGACAACACATTGTGTCCAATATTTTCAGAAAGGTAAAATAAGTCATATTTTGGTTAATTTAATAGTTAAAACAAATGTACATTATTGCAATCAGTTGATAAAACATTGTCCTTTACAATTATAAAAGCTTTTTACAAAAATCTACTACTCTGCTTGCATGTCAGCAGACTGGGGTAGATCCTGCTGAAATCCTATGTATTGAATGAATAGAGACTTGTTTTGAATCGGAAAAATATCGTTTTAGAATCGAGAATCGCGTTGAATCGAAAAAATCTATTTATAATCGAATCGTGACCCCCAAGAATCGATATTGAATAGAATTGTGGGACACCCAAAGATTCGCAGCCCTAACAGTCAGTCTTACTGACATTTGAATAATATTCAAACTTTTGCCTCTTTTTTTTTGTTTGAGCAAAACTAAGTCAATAGAAGGCTAAACAAAACCAAAAACTGCTCTCTACTAGTGTTGTCATAATAACAATATTTTGGTATAGGTACCAAAATGTATTTCGATACTTTTCTACATAAAGGGTACCACAAAAAATTGCATTATTGGCTTTATTTTAACAAAAAATCTTAGGGTACATTAAATATATGTTTATTATTGCAAGTTTGTCCTCATATAAAATAGTGAACATACAAGACAACTTGTTTTTTTATTTTATAAGTAAGCAAACAAAGGCTCCTAACTAGTCATAGGTAGGGATGTCCGATAATGGCTTTTTGCCGATTTCCGATATTGTCCAACTCTTTAATTACCGATACCGATATCAATCGATACCGATATCAACCGATACCCCAATTTATACAGTCGTGGAATTAACACATTATTATGCCTAATTTGGACAACCAGGTATGGTGAAGATAAGGTCCTTTTTATAAAAAAAAAAAAAATAAGACAAATAAATTAAAAACATTTTCTTGAATAAAAAAGAAAGTAAAACAATATAAAAACAGTTACATAGAAACTAGTAATTAACAAAAATGAGTAAAATTAACTGTTAAAGGTTAGTACTATTAGTGGACCAGCAGCACGCACAATCATGTGTGCTTACGGACTGTATCCCTTGCAGACTGTATTGATATATATTGATATATATTGTAGGAACCAGAATATTAATAACAGAAAAAACAACCCTTTTGTGTGAATGGGGGAGGGAGGTTTTTTGGGTTGGTGCACTAATTGTAAGTGTATCTTGTGTTTTTTATGTTGATTTAATTTAAAAAAAACAACAACAAAAACGATACCGATAATTAAAAAAACCAATACCGATAATTTCCGATATTACATTTTAAAGCATTTATCGGCCGATAATATCGGCAGGCCGATATTACCGGCATCTGTAGTCATAGGCAGTAACATATTGTGTCATTTATCATTCTATTATTTTGTCAACATTATTAAGGACAAGTGGAAGAAAATTAATTATTAATCTACTTGTTCATTTACTGTTAATATCTGCTTATTTTCTGTTGTAACATGTTCTATCTACACTTCTGTTAAAATGTAATAATCACTTATTCTTCTCTTGTTTGATACTTGGATGATACCACAAATTTAGGTATGAATCCGATACCAAGTCGTTACAGGATCATACATTGGTCATATTCAAAGTCCTCATGTGTCCAGGGACACTTAGACTTCCTTTTTATTGTCATTCAAATTTGAACTTTACAGTACAGATAAGAACAAAATGTCGTTGCATTAGCTCATGGTAGTGCAGGATAAAAAATCAATAAGGTGCAGATATAAATACATAGATTACTGTACAGATAAATATATTGCACTTTTGCATATGCATCCACGTTTATGGATGTATGTTATATTGTCTTTATATTCCAGTGAGTTAATCCATTTTTGGGGGGAATTGAGGGGATTATTATGATGCGTTCAAGAGTCTTACAGTACGTCCTGAGGGAAGAAGCTGTAACAGAACCTGGAGGTTCTGCTACGGAGGCTGCGGAACCTCTTTCTAGAGTCCAGCAGTGAAAACAGTCCTTGAGTTTATAAACATAAAATACATTTAAAAAAGGGAAAAATATTTTTTGATGATAAAAAAATATATCGATGTAATGGATACGCTCTTGTACTTGGTATCATTACAGTGGATGGTAGGTGTAAAAATCCACCTATGACATTTGTTTACATTTTGATGCCGGTGAGCTACGGTGTGTAGTGAAGCATGTTTAGCTATTCCTCGTCCTGCAGGGATGATACTTGTAAGAAACGTACTTTATTTGTCGCCATGGAGACGAGGATTAGTCATTTAGAAGTAGCTAAAACACTGCAGACTGCGGATGGATGTTAGCCGCTGTCTTAAAGCACCTCTTCCTGAGGGCGTTTCAGTGTTATAGCTTCGCCTTTATCATCAGGTTTTAGGCCAAAATGCGTCCGTTCTCCCTTTTCCGTCTACACACCGTGTCTGCTTGTAAGCACTCCGTGATTGTGCGCTGCCGAACATGCTCCTCTGCTCGTAAAACCAGCAATGTCACGACGTGACGACGCGCCGTCATGCCCGTTAAAAAATAAACCGGTACTTTTCAAACAGAGTATAGTACCGTTTTTTGATTCATTACTTTAAAATAATTCTCCTCAATTTCAAAGCTATCCGTCATATCTCTCTGACTTGCTCCATGTCGCCACGCCCTCACGTTCCCTAAGATCTTCTACATCCATCCATCTCACTGTCCCCTTATTTAAACTGTCCACCATGGGTGCCCGAGCTTTCAGCCGCTCTGCCCCTCATCTTCGGAACTCATTACCACCAGACCTTCGTAACTTAGACTCAAAATCTCTCTTCAAATCAAGACTCAAAACACACCTATTCCTGACTGCTTATTCATTGTAAATCTTATCGATCTTTGTTCTTGTTGTTGTTGTTGTTTTTATCCAATTGATTTTATTCTTTTGATTTTGTACGGTGTCCTTGAGTGCCCAGAAAGGCGCCTTATAAGTACAAACCCCGTTTCCATATGAGTTGGGAAATTGTGTTAGATGTAAATATAAACAGAATACAATGATTTGCAAATCCTTTTCAACCCATATATTTGATGTTCAAACTCATAAACTTTATTTTTTTTTTGCAAATAATAATTAACTTAGAATTTCATGGCTGCAACACATGCCAAAGTAGTTGGGAAAGGGCATGTTCACCACTGTGTTACATGGCCTTTCCTTTTAACAACACTCAGTAAACGTTTGGGAACTGAGGAGACACATTTTTGAAGCTTCTCAGGTGGAATCCTTTCCCATTCTTGCTTGATGTACAGCTTAAGTTGTTCAACAGTCCGGGGGTCTCCGTTGTGGTATTTTAGGCTTCATAATGCGCCACACATTTTCAATGGGAGACAGGTCTGGACTACAGGCAGGCCAGTCTAGTACCCGCACTCTTTTACTATGAAGCCACGTTGATGTAACACGTGGCTTGGCATTGTCTTGCTGAAATAAGCAGGGGCGTCCATGGTAACGTTGCTTGGATGGCAACATATGTTGCTCCAAAACCTGTATGTACCTTTCAGCATTAATGGTGCCTTCACAGATGTGTAAGTTACCCATGTCTTGGGCACTAATGCACCCCCATACCATCACAGATGCTGGCTTTTCAACTATGCGCCTATAACAATCCGGATGGTTCTTTTCCTCTTTGGTCCGGAGGACACGACATCCACAGTTTCCAAAAACAATTTGAAATGTGGACTCGTCAGACCACAGAACACTTGTCCACTTTGTATTAGTCCATCTTAGATGAGCTCAGGCCCAGCGAAGCCGACGGCGTTTCTGGGTGTTGTTGATAAAGGGTTTTCGCCTTGCATAGGAGAGTTTTAACTTGCACTTACAAATGTAGCGACCAACTGTAGTTACTGACAGTGGGTTTCTGAAGTGTTCCTGAGCCCATGTGGTGATATCCTTTACACACTGATGTCGCTTGTTGATGCAGTACAGCCTGAGGGATCGAAGGTCACGGGCTTAGCTGCTTATGTGCAGTGATTTCTCCAGATTCTCTGAACCCTTTGATGATATTACGGACCGTACATGGTGAAATCCCTAAATTCCTTACAATAGCTGGTTGAGAAAGGTTTTTCTTAAACTGTTCAACAGTTTGCTCACGCATTAGTTGACAAAGTGGTGACCCTCGCCCCATCCTTGTTTGTGAATGACTGAGCATTTCATGGAATCTACTTTTATACCCAATCATGGCACCCACCTGTTCCCAATTTGCCTGTTCACCTGTGGGATGTTCCAAATAAGTGTTTGATGAGCATTCCTCAACTTTATCAGTATTTATTGCCACCTTTCCCAACTTCTTTGTCACGTGTTGCTGGCATCAAATTCTAAAGTTAATGATTATTTGCACAAAAAAAAAATGTTTATCAGTTTGAACATCAAATATGTTGTCTTTGTAGCATATTCAACTGAATATGGGTTGAAAATGATTTGCAAATCATTGTATTCCGTTTATATTTACATCTAACACAATTTCCCAACTCATATGGAAACGGGGTTTGTAAAATGTATTATTATTATTATAACTACTGCGATACTATACTAGTACAATGCTACTCATGGCGATCACATCATTATTCCAGCAAACGGGCCCACATGGCGTGTGTGTTGGTGCGCTGACGTGTCTGTGTGTCCTCCCGCAGGTGTCCAAGGCCTCTGCAGACCTCATGCATTACTGCAACGAGCAGGCCAGGAACGACCCCCTGCTCATGGGCATCCCTGCCTCAGAGAACCCCTTCAAGGACAAAAAGCCCTGCGCCATACTGTAATGCTCCTCCGCTCGGCCTTTCCCGGGTTTCTTCTTGCCTGTCCGTGTTGCCGTGTCGTGTTTGTGGGGGGAGGAGCCAGGGGCGGACCGTCGCCGCCGCGCCGCTTGCCTTTTTCTGTTCGCCAATCACCGCGGTTCTCTCCAAATCGTCTTTGTGTGAAGAGCAACGAACGCGTTAGCGTTCCCTGGAGGTGTTCTGTCCCAGTTCTCTTGTGGAGGTCAACACACGTTCTGCACTATTTCATCCGATCGCTTCCTTCAGGGTCTCACGACAATCCACATTCCGTTTGTCGTCTTTGCTTCTCATCTTTAGGACAACTTTGTCAACAAAATTGTCGTCTATGTGTCAGATTCTCCGCCTTACATCGTGTGTGCGTTCAGGGTCGACAAAAACCCATCCGGACTTTTCAGGCCGACCTTCAAAAGCCTTTAATGCTCCCGCCTTTCCGTACAGTTCAGCTCGCCGTTAAGTAAACAAGTCAGGAGGTTCTATACATTCCATTGAAGCAATCATCAGGCGGCGGTGTGTAGCTCCGCCCCTTTAGGTGCCGTACCTCTCTGCCAAGCAAAACTTGTAGGGAGCTGAACTGTCCTGTTTGGTGGACATCATCCTACGCCTGCCTTGTGTTATGAAGAACACCTCCTGGGAGAACTGTTCCTGGTCCGGAACCATGTCGTGCCATCTGTGTGTCGCAAAACCTCTTAAACGGTGTTTCCTGGTGCTGCAGCGTTGCCCCGCCCCCCTCACAAGTTACCTTCGAATCAGCAACGATTGTACTTTTGTCGAATCTTTGACTCTAACAGCCTTCTCCTTATTTGCAATAATTCCCGCGAGCCTGTAAAGAAAAGTTGAGCTAAGCACTGCCGTGTCAGCGTTTGTCTGCCTTGTACCATGAAAGTCCTCGTTTTATTCTGGAGTGAGCAACCTTTGTATGAAGATGAGGATGACGTCCAAGATTGTACTAACATCTCAATAAAGTTGTCTTGTGTCAGACCACTGATGCTTCTAGTGCACTCTTTGTGGGCTCTTTCTTTTCTCCACTACTCTACAAAGCAGGAAGTGGACCTTTCAGTTGAGTACCGTGAAGTCACTTTTACCTCCAAAAAAGCCTTTTTTACAGCTATAAATAAATCAATCAAACTTTATTTATAAAGTGCTTTTCATCCATAGGTCGGCCTCTTTGTGCCAAATAAAATCGGCACGTTGTCTTGTGTCAGACCACTTATGCTTCAAGCAAGATCAGCCTCTTTGTTCCAAATAAAATCGGCAAAGTCAGCCTCTTTGTTCCAAATAAAATCGGCAAAGTCAGCCTCTTTGTTCCAAATAAAATCGGCGAGGTCGGCCTCTTTGTTCCAAATAAAATCGTCAAGGTCGGCCTCTTTGTTCCAAATAAAATCGGCAAGGTCGGGCTATTTGTTATAAATAAAATCAGCAAGGTCAGCCTCTTTGTGCCAAATAAAATCGGCGAGGTCGGCCTCTTTGTTCCAAATAAAATCGTCAAGGTCGGCCTCATTGTTCCAAATAAAATCGGCAAGGTCGGCCTCATTGTTCCAAATAAAATCTGCAAGGTCAGCCTCTTTGTTCCAAATAAAATCGGCAAGGTCTGCTTATTTGTTATAAATAAAATCGGCAAGGTCCGCCTCTTTGTGCCAAATAAAATCGGCAAGGTCAACTTCTTTGTTCCAAATTAAAATCGTCAAGGTCGGCCTCTTTGTTATAAATAAAATCGGCAAGGTCCGCCTCTTTGTGCCAAATAAAATCGGCAAGGTCAACCTCATAGCTCCAAATAAAATCGGCAAGGTCGGCCTCTTTGTTCCAAATAAAATCGGCAAAGTCAGCCTCTTTGTTCCAAATAAAATCGGCAAGGTCGGCCTCTTTGTTCCAAATAAAATCGGCAAGGTCAGCCTCTTTGTTCCAAATAAAATCGGCAAAGTCAGCATCTTTGGTCCAAATAAAATCAGCAAGGTCGGCCTATTTGTCGCAAATAAAATCGGCAAGGTCAGCCTCTTTGTTCCAAATAAAATCGGCATGGTCGGCCTCTTAGTTCCAAATAAAATCGGCAAGGTCAGCCTCTTTGTTCCAAATAAAATTGGCAAGGTCGGCCTCTTTGTCTCAGGTAAAATCGGCAAGGTCGGCCTCTTTGTTCCAAATAAAATCGGCAAGGTCAGCATCTTTGTTCCAAATAAAATCGGCAAGGTCGGCTTCTTTGTTCCAAATAAAATCAGCGAGGTCGGCTTCTTTGTTGCAAATAAAATCGGCAAGGTCAGCCTCTTTGTGCCAAATAAAATCGGCATGGTCGGCCTCTTAGTTCCAAATAAAATCGGCAAGGTCAGCCTCTTTGTTCCAAATAAAATTGGCAAGGTCGGCCTCTTTGTCTCAGGTAAAATCGGCAAGGTCGGCCTCTTTGTTCCAAATAAAATCGGCAAGGTCAGCATCTTTGTTCCAAATAAAATCGGCAAGGTCGGCTTCTTTGTTCCAAATAAAATCAGCGAGGTCGGCTTCTTTGTTGCAAATAAAATCGGCAAGGTCGGTCTCTATGTTGCAAATAAAATCGTCAAGGTCAGCCTCTTTGTTCCAAATAAAATCGGCAAGGTCGGCCTCTTTGTTCCAAATAAAATCGGCAAGGTCAGCATCTTTGTTCCAAATAAAATCAGCAAGGTCGACCTCTTTGTCGCAAATAAAATCGGCAAGGTCAGCCTCTTTGTTCCAAATAAAATCGGCAAGGTCAGCATCTTTGGTCCAAATAAAATCAGCAAGGTCGGCCTCTTTGTCGCAAATAAAATCGGCAAGGTCAGCCTCTTTGTTCCAAATAAAATCAGCAAGGTCGGCCTCTTTGTTCCAAATAAAATCAGCAAGGTCAGCCTCTTTGTTCCAAATAAAATCGGCAAGGTCAGCCTCTTTGTTCCAAATAAAATCGGCAAGGTCGGCCTCTTTGTTCCAAATACAATCGGCAAGGTCAGCCTCTTTGTTCCAAATAAAATCGGCAAGGTCAGCATCTTTGGTCCAAATAAAATCAGCAAGGTCGGCCTATTTGTCGCAAATAAAATCAGCAAGGTCAGCCTCTTTGTTCCAAATAAAATCGGCAAGGTCAGCCTCTTTGTTCCAAATAAAATTGGCAAGGTCGGCCTCTTTGTCTCAGGTAAAATCGGCAAGGTCGGACTCTTTGTTCCAAATTAAATTGGCAAGGTCGGCTTCTTTGTTCCAAATAAAATCGGCAAGGTCAGCCTCTTTGTTCCAAATAAAATTGGCAAGGTCGGCCTCTTTGTCTCAAATAAAATCAGCAAGGTCGGCCTCTTTGTTCCAAATAAAATCAGCAAGGTCAGCCTCTTTGTTCCAAATAAAATCGGCAAGGTCAGCCTCTTTGTTCCAAATAAAATCGGCAAGGTCGGCCTCTTTGTTCCAAATACAATCGGCAAGGTCAGCCTCTTTGTTCCAAATAAAATCGGCAAGGTCAGCATCTTTGGTCCAAATAAAATCAGCAAGGTCGGCCTATTTGTCGCAAATAAAATCAGCAAGGTCAGCCTCTTTGTTCCAAATAAAATCGGCAAGGTCAGCCTCTTTGTTCCAAATAAAATTGGCAAGGTCGGCCTCTTTGTCTCAGGTAAAATCGGCAAGGTCGGACTCTTTGTTCCAAATTAAATTGGCAAGGTCGGCCTCTTTGTTCCAAATAAAATCGGCAAGGTCAGCCTCTTTGTTCCAAATAAAATCGGCAAGGTCGGACTCTTTGTTCCAAATTAAATTGGCAAGGTCGGCTCTTTGTTCCAAATAAAATTGGCAAGGTCAGCCTCTTTGTTCCAAATAAAATCGGCAAGGTCGGACTCTTTGTTCCAAATTAAATTGGCAAGGTCGGCTTCTTTGTTCCAAATAAAATCGGCAAGGTCAGCCTCTTTGTTCCAAATAAAATTGGCAAGGTCGGCCTCTTTGTCTCAAATAAAATCAGCAAGGTCGGCCTCTTTGTTCCAAATAAAATCAGCAAGGTCAGCCTCTTTGTTCCAAATAAAATCGGCAAGGTCAGCCTCTTTGTTCCAAATAAAATCGGCAAGGTCGGCCTCTTTGTTCCAAATACAATCGGCAAGGTCAGCCTCTTTGTTCCAAATAAAATCGGCAAGGTCAGCATCTTTGGTCCAAATAAAATCAGCAAGGTCGGCCTATTTGTCGCAAATAAAATCAGCAAGGTCAGCCTCTTTGTTCCAAATAAAATCGGCAAGGTCAGCCTCTTTGTTCCAAATAAAATTGGCAAGGTCGGCCTCTTTGTCTCAGGTAAAATCGGCAAGGTCGGACTCTTTGTTCCAAATTAAATTGGCAAGGTCGGCTTCTTTGTTCCAAATAAAATCGGCAAGGTCAGCCTCTTTGTTCCAAATAAAATCGGCAAGGTCGGACTCTTTGTTCCAAATTAAATTGGCAAGGTCGGCTCTTTGTTCCAAATAAAATTGGCAAGGTCAGCCTCTTTGTTCCAAATAAAATTGGCAAGGTCGGCCTCTTTGTCTCAAATAAAATCGGCAAGGTCGGACTCTTTGTTCCAAATTAAATTGGCAAGGTCGGCTTCTTTGTTCCAAATAAAATCGGCAAGGTCAGCCTCTTTGTTCCAAATAAAATTGGCAAGGTCGGCCTCTTTGTCTCAAATAAAATCGGCAAGGTCGGACTCTTTGTTCCAAATTAAATTGGCAAGGTCGGCTTCTTTGTTCCAAATAAAATCGGCAAGGTCAGCCTCTTTGTTCCAAATAAAATTGGCAAGGTCGGCCTCTTTGTCTCAAATAAAATCGGCAAGGTCGGACTCTTTGTTCCAAATTAAATTGGCAAGGTCGGCCTCTTTGTTCCAAATAAAATCGGCAAGTTGTCTCGTGTCAGACCACTTATGCTTCAAGTGCACTCTTTGTGGGCTCTTTCTTTTCTCCACTACTCTACCAAGCAGGAAGTTGACCTGCACTGCATTCTGGGTTATTTCAGTCGAGTACCGTGAAGTCACTTTTACCTCCAAAAAAGCCTGAAAATTACAGTTGGTTTTTTTTATAGCTATCAATCAAACTTTATTTATAAAGTGCTTTTCATACATAAAATAAATGCAACGCTTTACAAAGTTAAAAACAATACGCCGATGACCCAGATCCCCATTATCACATACACACGCACGGACACA
>NC_084746.1:17653170-17680670 GCF_033978785.1 Entelurus aequoreus | reverse complement strand
TTGTTACTGAATACTCTCTAATTCGTTTCTGCCTTGAAAACATTATATATGTAAGTAATATGCCACAATGATGTAATACTTGTTTATGTAGACAAATGTGGTGTGTTTAGGCAACAGTATGTTTGTGTGCTATTGTGTGCTTAGCTGTTGTGTAGCTGCTAGTAACCTAGAGCCTACAGTAGCATGTAAATGGTAAATAAAAACAGAATACATCAAAGGGGCGGCGTGGCGAAGTTGGTAGAGTGGCCGTGCCAGCAATCGGAGGGTTGCTGGTTACTGGGGTTCAATCCCCACCTTCTACCATCCTAGTCACGTCCGTTGTGTCCTTGGGCAAGACACTTCACCCTTGCTCCTGATGGCTGCTGGTTAGCGCCTTGCATGGCAGCTCCCGCCCTCAGTGTGTGAATGTGTGTGTGAATGGGTGAATGTGGAAATACTGTCAAAAGCGCTTTGAGTACCTTGAAGGTAGAAAAGCGCTATACAAGTATAACCCATTTATCATTTATTATTTGCAAATCCTTTTCAACTTATATTCAATTGAATAGACTGCAAAGACAAGATACTTAACGTTCCAACTGAGAAACTTTGTTATTTTTTTGCAAATATTAGCTCATTTGGAATTTGATGCCTGCAACATGTTTCGAAAAATCTGGCACGAGTGGCAAAAAAGACTGATAAAGTTGAGGAATGCTCATCCAACACTTATTTGGAACATCCCACAGGTGAACATGCTAATTGGGAACAGGTGGGTGCCATGATTGGGTATAAAAGCAGCTTCCATGAAATGCTCAGTCATTCACAAACAAGGATGGGGCGAGGGTCACCACTTTGTCAACAAACGCGTGAGCAAATTGTTGAACAGTTTAAGAACAACATTTCTTAACGAGCTATTGCAAGGAATTTTGGGATTCCATCATCTACGGTCTGGAATATCATCAAAAGGTTCAGAGAATCTGGAGAAATCACTGCACGTAAGCGATGATATTACGGACCTTCGACCCCTGAGGCATCAAAAAGCGACATCAGTGTGTAAAGGATATCACCACATGGGCTCAGGAACACTATGAAAACCACTGTCAGTACCTACAGTTGGTCGCTACATCTGTAAGTGCAAGTTAAAACTCTACTATGCAAAGGGAAAGCCATTTATCAACAACACCCAGAAACACAGCCGGCTTCGCGACTGATGCAAAGTGGAAAGTTGTTCTGTGGTCTGATGAGTCCACATTTCAAATTGTTTATGGAAATTGTGGACGTCGTGTCCTCCGGAACAAAGAGGAAAAGAACCAAAGTTGAAAAACCAGCATGTGTGATGGTATGGGGGTGTATTAGTGCCCAAGGCATGGGTAACTTACACATCTGTGAAGGCGCCATTAATGATGAAAGGTACATACAGGTTTTGGAGCAACATATGTTGCCATCCAAGCAACGTTACTATGGACGCCCCTGCTTATTTCAGCAAGATAATGCTAAGCAACATTCTGCACGTGTTACAACAGCGTGGCTTCATAGTAAAAGAGTGCGGGTACTAGACTGGCCTGCCTGTAGTCCAGACCTGTCTCCCATTGAAAATGTGTGGCGCATTATGAAGCCTAAAATAGCACAACGGAGACCCCCGGACTGTTGAACAACTTAAGCTGTACATCAAGCAAGAATGGGAAAGAATTCCACCTGAAAAGCTTCAAAATGTGTCTCCTCAGTTCCCAAACGTTTACTGAGTGTTGTTAAAAGGAAAGGCCATGTAACACAGTGGTAAAAATGCCCCTGTGACAACTTTTTTGCAATGTGTTGCTGCCATTAAAGTCTAAGTTAATTATTATTTGCAAAAAAAAATTAAGTTTCTCAGTTTGAACATTAAACATATCTTGTCTTTGCAGTCTAGTCTGTATTCTGTTTTTATTTACAAATTACACAACGTGCCAGCTTCACTGGTTTGTATGTTCTACAATGTTTTGGGTCCTTTTTTAAGCATTTTCAAGCATAAAAGTGGCTAATAGAACTACAAATATTGATACCACGGTAGTATCGGCCTCTGGATGGGACCCCACCAATCAGAGGGCATTGTTCAGTATCGTGACCACTGATTGGCTCTTCCACAATATTGGATTAAAAGAGTGTAAAGGTGACTAAAGGATGTTATTCCATGTCTAGAGGGCTCTCATCATGCTGGAAAAACTTATTTAGAAAGTTCTAAATATTTTTTTTTTAATGCACTAGCTATGACAATATTAGATTTATAATTAATAACTCCTATTTGGCAGAAATAATTTGATCAATTAACAGCCATTAACGAGGGACAACTGTAAAGCCAATGACTGATTTTTTTATTTTTTTTAAAATAAAAAAAAACAACAAAATATCAACTTTTTTATTAACTTTTTTTTTTTTACACGTGCAATTAGCATGTTGGTGAAATGCACTTTGCAAGACAACCACAGGGAGAAAAGTGAGGAGTTGTTCTTTTTTTTATGACCCTTTTATTCATTTATTGTATTTAATATTTGTATTACTGTTCAGCTTTGTGTGAGTCACTTCATGTTCATGTAGTAATAATTAAAGTATAAACACTAAAACTCGACTTACAGCAGCTAACTGCAAAGCTGTTTTTCTCCCACGTTTTCATTCCCAGAGCTTTTATCTAATTGTTTGATCACAGGCAATCTGGGCTTACTTGTTTAAACCTGTTCTTCCTGTTTGTGTCCATCCACCTATCAGCAGCCTCAGTGGTATTTTACAGATAAGATTCATGGCTCTTTGAAGGGAGCCAGATTTGGACGAGCCGTTCAAAAGACAGGCTCGTTATTTTATATATATATATATATTTTTAACAGTTTTAAATCAAGGAAACCATCTCCAGCGTCAGTTTTCAAAGATTAAAACATTTTATTTTACACAGATTTTACTTTATTGGTGGGAATTTTTCTGAAATATTAGCTCTTTCGTTAAAAAAAAAAAAAAGTTTTCATTGTAGACATTACATAAAGCGGTCCCATATTTCCATGCTCATCTAAAAATATTTGCAGCATTTTAACAATGTAGAAAAAAATACGCAATTATTAGATAAGAATAAAAATGCATTATTAGATATAAAAAAATAAGTATAAATAATACTGCGATAAAAATGAGGACATGATAAAAATGTGCGTAAAAAATTGTACTACCATATATGGTGTGTGTGCACCTGAACTATGACGCCTTTGAATAATGAACATGAAAATAAATAAAAATGAATGAAATAGAATAAAAAATAAATACAATTTAAAAAATAAAGTAGTTTAATAAATACATACATACACATATATAATATATGTATATATATATATATTCTTTTTTTTCTTTTTTTATATATATATAATCATATGTAAAACTGTGTTTTTTTTGTTTTTTTTTATAAAAAAAGTGAATCCAAATAAAAATAAATGAAATAAATAAAAAATAAATACAATAAAAAAAAAAAGGTTGTTTATTTTTTATTTTATTTCATTAATTTTATTTGGATTCATTTATTAATTTATTTTAAACAGTTTTACATATGAAATATAGAAGAAGGAAAAAAAAAAAAAAAAAAAAAATACAAATTATATATATATACATATATCTATATATATATAAATGAAAAAAAAATACAATTGAAAACTACTTTATTTTTTATATTACATATACAATTGAAAAATAAAGTAGTTATGTATATATATATATATATATATATATATATAACTACTTTATTTTTCAATTGTATATATATATATATATATATATATATATATATATATATATATATATATATATATATATATATATATATATATATATATATATATATATATAAATAACTACTTTATTTTTCAATTGTATTTTTTTCCCCGTTTATTTATATATATATATATATAAAACTACTTTATTTTTCAATTGTATTTATTTTTTATTTTATTTCATTTATTTTTATTTTTATTCATTTATTTATTTTAAACAGTTTTACATATGAAATATAGAAGGAAAAAAATAAAAATAAAATATATAAATGTATGTAATTATTATTATTATTTTTTTTCTACATCTTATATGTAAAACTATGTGGGAGGTTTTTTTTTTTATAAAAAAAAGTTGATCCGAATGCTGCTAAATTTCCTTTAACTTTGACTCATTTTCTAGTCCAGTTGCACATGCAGACTGGGCTAAATTTGTATTAAAAAACAAACAGTTCACAACTGGGAATTGGTTGTCATCATTCAAAAGAATGATGACAACCATTGTCGAACGTCACACTTTGGTATTTTCCAGTTTACCGGCTGTCATCCATATTGAACAAATATGGTCACAAAGATTTTCTGCAATCTCATTGTTTGTCACACAGCTTGTGCAACTTTTCTTCTCGTGATCGTGACTCATCAAGGTATTGCCCGACTGACGCAAACCTGGTGACATCACCTGTGCGCAGGAAGGGGGGAGGAGTGGCACGGTTCTCCTTGAGTGCAAGGCCGGGCTTTTATGGCGAACGAGACGTTGTTTGGATGCTGAACATGCTAAGCTAAGTAAGGCAGCGACACGTCAGGAGAATTGTGGAAAGGGGAGGGTGTTTGGATGAATGGCCAGGGTCCTGCTGACCCAGCCAGAAGCCCGTGCAGAGAGATTATTGTTCTCTGTAGCTCAGAGACGGCAGTGAGGCCACAGGGGCCAACGTGACCCCCGTGATAGGCACGTGACGCCGCTTTACAACCACATGCTAAAGGTCACAATGCTCACAAAGAAACAACGCTTCTGGCTCCAAACAAACGTCTTTTATTGATCTGCAAAGGTAAAAAAAAGGCACATAAATATACTTAAATAGGTTTGCAAATAACTTAGAAAGGTAACACAAGTGCTGGCATTGGAACACTCCCAGCCCTTCCCTTTGAAATCATCAATAAGAACAAGTGAAATAGTCCAGTGCTTGGTTGCGCTCCACACTCTCCGTCTTCTGCTCTCGCTCCACATTTGCTCAACACGTCACGGCGGACAAACACGTGTGATGTAATCCTTCGCCGCGCCCGGCTTCACACCAGAAGGGCAAACAAGCTCCCTTTTGGACGTCACCACAACACAAAGTGGGCGGCCATCTCCTCTCCATTGTCACAACTGATGGACAAAACTCCAAAACACCAGTGGAAATCGCCTTCCCACTTTTTTTTTTTTTTTCCTTTTTTTAAACGGATCCCATCTACTCAACAGGGTCGTTTTCCAACCCGAGTAGTGATTTGGAGCTCGATTCGCTCGAGATAGAATGTCCATTCTTGTGCTGATTCTTGGACTGATTGGCTTTTCTTGGCAGGTGCAGCAAGGTTCATCGTTCAGGGAGGTTGATGACTGGCACCCACTGGTCCAGACATCGGCACTCGCTGCAGAAGTGCTTCACCTTGCTCAGAGCCGTGTCCTGCCATGACGACTCCTCCGGGCTCTGGAAAAAAGAGGGCACGTGAGTCACACACGCCTGCAACGCACAAGAAGCCTCTGTGTGGGAGGACGTGAACATGAGGTGGTTCCTCGGACCACATTCCTCCCAAGTCAGAGGCGGGGAGGAGTCCTGTGCGGGATCCCCAGAAAACACCGCAGTTTTTCCCCTTCATGTTGCTTTAAACAAGGGGTGTCCAAACTTTTTGACTTGGGGCCACTTTGGGCTAAAAAAAAGCCAAAAGCACAGAAAATAACTATATATATATATATATATATATATATATATATATATATATATATATATATATATATATATATATATATATATATATATATTGCACACAAATATAGCCTATACGAGTCTGTATCTGTACAGTATATACATAATATTTTAATATAATGGATATATATAGATACATATACATACATACATTTGTATACATATATATATATATATATATATATATATATATATATATATATATATATATATATATATATATATATATATATATATATATATATATATATACACATATACACATATATATACAAATATATATATATACACACATATATATATATATACATATATATATATATATATACACATATATATATATGTATATATATATATATACACACATATAAACATACATATATATACATACACATACTGTATATACACACATATGTATTTATACATATATACACATAAATAGTACATATATACATATATGTATATACATATATACACATATATACACGCACACACACATGTACATATATACACACATATATACCTATATATATATATATATATATATATATATATATATATATATATATATATATATATATATATATATATATATATATATACATATATACACACATATACACACACATATGGGACGGCGTGGCAAAGTTGGTAGAGTGGCCGTGCCAGCAATCGGATGGTTGCTGGTTACTGGGGTTCAATCCCCACTTTCTACCATCCTAGTCACGTCCGTTATGTCCTTGGGCAAGACACTTCACCCTTGCTCCTGATGGGTGCTGGTAGCGCCTTGCATGGCAGCTCCCTCCATCAGTGTGTGAATGTGTGTGTGAATGGGTGAATGTGGAAATACTGTCAAAGCGCTTTGAGTACCTTGAAGGTAGAAAAGCGCTATACAAGTATAACCCATTTATCATTTATCATTTATACACACACACACACACACACACACACACACACACACACACACACACACACACACACACACACACACACACACACACACACACACATATATATATATATATATATATATATATATATATATATATATATATATATATATATATATATATATATATATATATATATATATATATGTGTGTGTGTGTGTGTGTGTATGTGTGTATATATGTATATATGTGTGTATATATGTATATGTATATATGTACTATTTGTGTATATATGTATAAATACATGTGTGTATAAAAGTATATATCTATATTTATGTGTGTATACATACACATATATATATATATATATATATATATATATATATATACGGCGTGGCGGGACGGCGTGGCGAAGTTGGTAGAGTGGCTGTGCCAGCAATCGGAGTGTTGCTGGTTACTGGGGTTCAATTCCCACCTTCTACCTTCCTAGTCACGTCCGTTGTGTCCTTGGGCAAGACACTTCACCCTTTGCCTCTGATGGCTGCTGGTTAGCGCCTTGCATGGCAGCTCCCGCCATCAGTGTGTGAATGTGTGTGTGAATGGGTAAATGTGGAAATACTGTCAAAGCGCTTTGAGTACCTTGAAGGTAGAAAAGCGCTATACAAGTATAACCCATTTATCATTTATATATATATATATATATATATATATATATATATATATATATATATATATATATCTATATTTATGTGTGTATACATACACATATATATATATATATATATATATATATATATATATATATATATATATATATATATATATATATATATATATATATATATATATATATATATATATATATATATATATATATATATACATACATATACATATACACACCATCATGCATTTTAGTGGCTTTAAAATGGGTGTAATTTTGAATTATATAAAATGATTGGACATTTTTTTTTTCATAATATCCACAAAGCTCAGTGAGCAAGTTGTGTAACGTGTGACTGTGTGTGTAGTACTTCTATATTGGTTGCAGTTTGTGCCAAGAGGGGGAAAGGTCGTTTGGATTGGGTCATATAAGTTAATGCTGTGCTGCGGACACTTCAATGTTCCATTTATGGTCATTGACATGAATTTACTGGCAGGAAGCGTGTAGCGATTAGACTGTCAGCTCTTCAAAATAAAGCTGTTGGCACTGATTACACTTGTGACGTCTTGCCAAACTGAGGACGGCGTTAGGACGCCCCTGCTATAAACAATGCACTTGTACAACATTACACTTACGGTGACAAGGACACAGTGGAGGTCCAGGGGCTCCCCGCCATTCTGTTTGCCACCCCCTCCGCCCAGTATTTCTGCCAGGCGCCGGGTGTTGTTCACTCTCAGGATGTTGATGTCATTCTCGCAGCAGAAGGCCTGAATGAGCGTGAAGTGGATCTGCAAGGCCACGTCCTCCTCGTCTTCGTCATCGGTGGCCAAGATGCACAGGACCACGTTATCAGGGTCCCTGTGGGAGAAGGATGACAATAGAGGCTTATTGTACGTCTGACAAAGTACGTCATGTAGCCATTACAACGTGCAGAACGTGTGTTACATGGCGAGCACACTACCAAGAGACATCTCCGCACAAACTACAATGTGTCCTGTGCGTACACTAAGACAGTTAGCAAAGGTTGTAGGAGCAAGATACTGTGCAAAAAATACCAACTTGTGTGTAGAATGTATAAAATACCAATTTGGGTGCAAAATATATAAACTACCAACTTGTATGCAGAATGTGTAAAATACCAACTTGTGTTCAGAATGTATAAAATACCAAGTTGGGTGCAGAATGTATAAAATACCAAGTTGGGTGCAGAATGTATAAAATACCAACTTGTGTGCAGAATGTGTAAAATACCAAGTTGGGTGCAGAATGTATAAAATACCAAGTTGGGTGCAGAATGTATAAAATACCAACTTGTGTTCAGAATGTATAAAATACCAACTTGTGTGCAGAATGTGTAAAATACCAAGTTGGGTGCAGAATGTATAAAATACCAAGTTGTGTGCAAAATATATAAACTACCAACTTGTGTGCAGAATGTGTAAAATACCAAGTTGGGTGCAGAATGTATGAAATACCAAGTTGTGTGCAAAATATATAAACTACCAACTTGTGTGCAGAATGTATAAAATACCAAGTTGTGTGCAGAATGTATAAACTACTAAGTTGTGTGCAAAATGTATAAAAAATGTATAAACTACCAAGTTGTGTGCAGAATGTGTAAAATACCAAATTGTGTGCAGAATGTATAAAATACCCAGTTGTGTGCAAAATGTATAAACTACCAACTTGTGTGCAGAATGTATAAACTACCAAGTTGTGTGCAGAATGTGTAAAATACCAACTTGTGTGCAGAATGTATACCCAGTTGTGTGCAAAATGTATAAACTACCAAGTTGTGTGCAGAATGTGTAAAATACCAATATGTGTTCAGAATGTGTAAAATACCAAGTTTTGTGCAGAATGTATAAATACCAAGTTGTGTGCAGAATGTATAAAATACCAAGTTGTGTGCAGAATGTATAAATACCAAGTTGTGTGCAGAATGTGTAAAATACCAACATGTGTGCAGAATGTTTAAATTGCCAACTTGTGTGCAGAATGTGTAAAAATACCAACTTGTGTGCAGAATGTGTAAAATACCAAGTTGTGTGCAGTATTTATTAAATACCAAGTTGTGTGCAGAATGTATAAAATACCAAGTTGTGTGCAGAATGTGTAAAATACCAAGTTGTGTGCAGAATGTATAAAATACCAAGTTGTGTGCAGAATGTGTAAAATACCAAGTTGTGTGCAGAATGTGTAAAATACCAAGTTGTGTGCAGAATGTATAAAATACCAAGTTGTGTGCAGAATGTGTAAAATACCAATTTGTGTGCAGAATGTGTAAAATACCAATTTGTGTGCAGAATGTATAAAATACCAATTTGTGTGCAGAATGTATAAAATACCAACTTGTGTGCAGAATGTGTAAAATACCAACTTGTGTGCAGAATGTGTAAAATACCAAGTTGTGTGCAGTATTTATTAAATACCAAGTTGTGTGCAGAATGTATAAAATACCAAGTTGGGTGCAGAATGTATGAAATACCAAGTTGTGTGCAAAATATATAAACTACCAACTTGTGTGCAGAATGTGTAAAATACCAAGTTGTGTGCAGAATGTATAAACTACTAAGTTGTGTGCAAAATGTATAAAAAATGTATAAACTACCAAGTTGTGTGCAGAATGTGTAAAATACCAACTTGTGTGCAGAATGTATAAAATACCCAGTTGTGTGCAAAATGTATAAACTACCAACTTGTGTGCAGAATGTATAAACTACCAAGTTGTGTGCAGAATGTGTAAAATACCAACTTGTGTGCAGAATGTATACCCAGTTGTGTGCAAAATGTATAAACTACCAAGTTGTGTGCAGAATGTGTAAAATACCAACTTGTGTGCAGAATGTATAAAATACCCAGTTGTGTGCAAAATGTATAAACTACCAACTTGTGTGCAGAATGTATAAACTACCAAGTTGTGTGCAGAATGTGTAAAATACCAACTTGTGTGCAGAATGTGTAAAATACCAACTTGTGTGCAGAATGTATAAATACCAAGTTGTGTGCAGAATGTATAAATACCAAGTTGTGTGCAGAATGTGTAAAATACCAATGTGTGTTCAGAATGTGTAAAATACCAAGTTGTGTGCAGAATGTATAAATACCAAGTTGTGTGCAGAATGTATAAAATACCAAGTTGTGTGCAGAATGTGTAAATTACCAACATGTGAGCAGAATGTTTAAATTGCCAACTTGTGTGCAGAATGTGTAAAATACCAACTTGTGTGCAGAATGTGTAAAATACCAAGTTGTGTGCAGTATTTATTAAATACCAAGTTGTGTGCAGAATGTATAAAACACCAAGTTGTGTGCAGAATGTGTAAAATACCAAGTTGTGTGCAGAATGTATAAAATACCAAGTTGTGTGCAGAATGTGTAAAATACCAAGTTGTGTGCAGAATGTGTAAAATACCAAGTTGTGTGCAGAATGTATAAAATATAAAGTTGTGTGCAGAATGTGTAAAATACCAATTAGTGTGCAGAATGTGTAAAATACCAATTTGTGTGCAGAATGTATAAACTACCAAGTTGTGTGCAGAATGTGTAAAATACCAACTTGTGTGCAGAATGTGTAAAATACAAACTTGTGTGCAGAATGTATAAAATACAAAGTTGTGTGTATAACGTGTACACACAAAGTAGTGCATGTGCATAACAAAAGGTTGTCAGAGTGCAAATGTGTGATGTAGCTAACGGACTTTGCACAAAATGACTAACACACGTGTAATATACACCAGTGGTTCTCAGTCTTTTGTCTCCAAGTATCACCACAACGACCAACATGAAAATACAGTAGCGTAGGTGAGGGGAGCAGTGAGCAGTGGCGGTGGCCACACTCGGGAATCATTTTGGTGATTTTACCCCGAATTCCAACCCTTGATGCTGAGTGCCAAGCAGGGATGTAACGGGTCCCATCTTTATAATCTTTGGTATGACTCGGCCGGGGTTTGAACTCACGACCTACCAACTCTAACCACAAGGCCACTGAGCAGGTTCTAAAGTTTGCAAGCCTTCAGATTCAGCAATGCAGTGAACGGGGACATAGAGTTGATACAGTTGCGATAGCCAATCAGATCACGCGTTGTTGTCAGCAAGGCCTTGTAGATGGCCTAAGGCAGATATATTGTGATGTTATGAGCCAGGTAACATAAGAACTCCATTACCCAGCATGCCACAGTAGCCCTGTTTAGGTTTAATGTAGCCATGGATGTTTTTGATGAGCACCTTGTGGAGTAAACTTTAAGAACTCAGCCAACACGCCTCGTCTGATTCGTTTATGATTAGACAAAACAACACATATATTTGCAAGGCCATTTTTAAGAAGGATATTTAAAGAGAAACTACATCTCATGTCGGCCAACCCCGGAAGCTAGCTCAGCCGAGTTCAGATAGTTTATTTCTTTTATTTTTTCATGTTTAAAATGTTTTTTGCTATTTTAATTGTGACAAAAACCAATGCACAACACTAAATTGGCCCTAGTGTGTGAATGTGAGTGTGAATGATGTCTGTCTATCTGTGTTGGCCCTGCGGTGAGGTGGCGACTTGTCCAAAGTGTACGACGCCTTCCGCCCGAATGCAGCTGAGATAAGCTCCAGCACACCCCCGCGACCCCAAAAGGGACAAGCGGTAGAAAATGGATGGATGGATGAATTTTGACAGTACCACATAAGGTATGTTTTAATTGCTGAGGCGGGTTTATTGATTTTTAAATGCGCCAGAAAATTACCTACTTAAGAGTAGTGGTTCTTAACCTTGTTGGAGGTACCGAACCCCACCAGTTTCATATGCGCATTCACCGAACCCTTCTTTAGTGAAAAATAAAATGTTGGGTTTTTTTCAAAGTCAAGACAAAGTTATATGTTTTTGCTAACACTTTAGAATGGGGAACATATTCTAAGTAACAAAGACTTAATTTAGAGTTATTTGGTTAGGGTTGGGGTTAGAGGGTTAGGGCCATGGTTAGAGGGTTAGGGTTATAATAAGGCCATGCCGAATAAGGCATTAATAAGTACTTAATAATGACTAGTTAAGAGCCAATATGTTACTAATTTGCATGTTAATAAGCAACTAATTAATGGTGAATATGTTCCCCTTACTAAAGTGTTACCATGTTTTATTACTGGTGCACAAAATGAACCGTGCATGAACATCACCTTGTTCAAAGAACAAAACCAACACAGTGCATAAACTCACAACAAATTACACACCTGCAAATCAGTGTGACTTCTGCTGTTGCCGTACCCGTAATACGCCGATAGGGAGAAGTTTCAATTTACACGATGAGTCGGGTGTGTCTTGACCTCCGACGAACCCCTGAGCCCGACTCACCGAACCCCTATAGCAGGGGTCGGGAACCTTTTTGGCTGAGAGAGCCATGAAAGTTAAATATTTTAAAATGTATTTCCGTGAGAGCCATATATTTTTTAACACTGAATACAACTAAATGCGTGCATTTTTAAGTAAGACCAACATTTTTAGAGTATAATTAGTCTCTTTTTATTTTTAATAACATTGTTATTCTGTAGCTAATCAATACAGTACAATACTTCTTACCATGAATGCGACTTCTTGAACAGGTGCGGTAGAAAACGGATGGCTGGATTAAAATGCATGAGAATATTTATATTTTGAACGTTATTTTTAACACTGTGATTACCAGCGGAATTATTCATTACTTATCGTGTTAAGCAATGTCAGCTAAGATTTATCTGAGAGCCAGGTGCAGTCATCAAAAGAGCCATATCTGGCTCTAGAGCCATAGGTTCCCTACCCATGCCCTATAGGGTTCGATCGAACCCAGGTTAAGAACCACTTGGTTAGAGTGTCCGCCCTGAGATCGGTAGGTTGTGAGTTCAAACCCCGGCCGAGTCATACCAAAGACTATAAAAATGGGAGCCATTACCTCCCTGCTTGGCACTCAGCATCAAGGGTTGGAATTGGGGGTTAAATCACCAAAAATGATTCCCGGGCGCGGCCACCGCTGCTGCCCACTGCTCCCCTCATCTCCCAGGGGGTGAACAAGGGGATGGGTCAAATGCAGAGGACACATTTCACCACACCTAGTGTGTGTGTGACAATCATTGGTACTTTAACTTTAACTTAAAATAACCCAGCAATGGTCATGTGGTGACATAAATGATGGTATTTTGAGAGGTAATCATTGAAGTGGGACATCACTGAAGGCCTAGGTGGGAAACGCACGGAACGCCACTGCATAAAACCATCCATCCATCCATTTCTACCGCTTGTCCCTTTTGGGGTAAGTATTACATAAAACGTGCATTATATGGCCTGGCTGAAATGACATTGCAAACTTGGGCCCACGTTGCTATGACGACTGTAAGGAAAGTGCTGTGCACACGGTAAAATGACAGCAACTTTGTGCACAATAACCCACGGACGGACTCCCAACTTGTACTTACTCGTTGAGGGACTTGGCAGCTTCGTAGACGCCCACGGTGGTGCAACCTCTTGCAAGGGCTCTGCCCAGAACTTCTTCTAAAGCTTTGGCCACTGAATCCATTCTGCAAAACACCCCCAGAAATGTTATGAAGAGTTGCGGAAGATGGGGCCACATGAGCCCGCGGCATGCGTCCGTGTCTGCTCGCCGGCTGGAAGAGTGTGACTATATAGTGGGTGAGAGAGTGACATGAAAGAAGGAACATTTTGACCCTTTTCTCAAGCTCTTTGAGCCGTTAATCAAAGAGAAAAACGTCATGTGACCTGAAAGTGGCCAGTTTTTTTGCACGACGCGTCAAAAAAACACACGCACACGCACGTAGCGGACACGTCAAAAAAAATTAATCCAAAGTGGCAAATACCTTTCTTGAGAGTAATCCCCACTTAATTCCTCAAATGTCATGTTGTACATCAAATCCAGATCCACGCTAGAGCCAACTGTCGTGTTCGCTGCCTGGCACTGACTGAGGTGGAAGTCGAGCACTTTCACGTCAAGTGTGTGTGTGTGTGTGTGTGTGTGTGTGTGTGTGTGTGTGTGTGTGTGTGTGTGTGTGTGTGTGTGTGTGTGTGTGTGTGCGTGTGTGTGCGTGTGTGTGCGTGTGACACCACGCCGGTTATGGGAGGGCGCTAGTTAGCGTGGCCGCGGCCATTGGTCCTATGTTAATTCCACTAGCGAGGAAGAAGCCTGTCGCCCGCTGGACTGCTCGTGTAACTGCAGCCATTTTTGCAGCCATTACAACTAAGTCACATCTACATTGGTGATTGGTCACACCTAGTCTGAGATTGGTCAGATCTAGTCTGAGACTTACATTGGTCCCATCTAGTCTTAGATTGGTCACATCTAGTCTTAGACTTAGATTGGTCACACCTAGTCTTAGATTGGTCAGATCTAGTCTGAGACTTACATTGGTCCCATCTAGTCTTAGATTGGTCATATCTAGTCTTAGAATTACATTTGTCACATCTATTCTTAGACTTAGATTGGTCAGATCTAGTCTTAGATTGGTCACATCTAGTCTTAGACTTAGATTGGTCACACCTAGTCTTAGATTGGTCAGATCTAGTCTGAGACTTACATTGGTCCCATCTAGTCTTAGATTGGTCATATCTAGTCTTGGACTTAGATTGGTCACACCTAGTCTTAGATTGGTCAGATCTAGTCTGAGACTTACATTGGTCCCATCTAGTCTTAGATTGGTCACATCTAGTCTTAGACTTAGATTGGTCACACCTAGTCTTAGATTGGTCAGATCTAGTCTGAGATTGGTCACATCTAGTCTTAGACTTAGATTGGTCACACCTAGTCTTAGATTGGTCAGATCTAGTCTGAGACTTACATTGGTCCCATCTAGTCTTAGATTGGTCATATCTAGTCTTAGACTTACATTTGTCACATCTATTCTTAGACTTAGATTGGTCAGATCTACTCTTAGATTGGTCACATCTAGTCTTAGACTTAGATTGGTCACACCTAGTCTTAGATTGGTCAGATTTAGTCTGATACTTACATTGGTCCCATCTAGTCTTAGATTGGTCATATCTAGTCTTAGACTTACATTGGTCACATCCAGTCTTACATTGGTCATATCTAGTCTGAGACTTACATTGGTCACATCTAGTAAGACTTACATTTGTCACATCTATTCTTAGACTTAGATTGGTAAGATCTAGTCTTAGATTGGTCACATCTAGTCTTAGACTTACATTGGTCAGATCCAGTCTTAGACTTAGTTTGGTCACACCTAGTCTTAGATTGGTCAGATCTAGTCTGAGACTTACATTGGTCACATCTAGTCTTAGATTGGTCACATCTAGTCTTAGACTTAGATTGGTCAGATCTAGTCTTAGACTTAGATCTGTCACACCTAGTCTTAGATTGGTCAGATCTAGTCTGAAACTTACATTGGTCAGATCTAGTCTGAGACTTACATTGGTCACATCTAGTCTAAGACTTACATTTGTCACATCTGTTCTTAGACTTAGATTGGTCAGATCTTGTCTTAGATTAGTCACATCTAGTCTTAGACTTACATTGGTCAGATCTAGTCTTAGACTTAGTTTGGTCACACCTAGTCTTAGATTGGTCAGATCTAGTCTGAGACTTACATTGGTCAGATCTAGTCTGAGACTTAGATTGGTCACATCTAGTCTTAGATTGGTCACATGTAGTCTTAGATTTAGATTGGTCACATCTAAGATCCCACTTGTATTCTTTGGCTTTTAACACTACGTGAGTTGTGTGGTCCTCTGTCCTCTGTTGTCCTTCGTGTTTTTTTTTTTATACATTTTGATTTGTATTTACTGTTGTAATTGTTTTTTCCCTTTAAAATCGTTTTTATTCATATTTATTTTTATATGTTTTTTATATTGGTTCTATATTTATTTATTTTTAGTTTTTATTCAGTCATTGGTGGAGCTAAGGATAATATTTGATTATTGTTTTTAATACTGTTTTTAATATTGTTGTGCAGCACTTTGGAAACATTTTTGTTGTTTAACTGTGCTATAAAAATAAAGTGGATTGGATTGGATCTAGTCTTAGACTTAGATTGGTCACATCTAGCCTGAGACTTAGATTGGTCACATCTAGTCTTAGACTTAGATTGGTCAGATCTAGTCTTAGACTTAGATTGGTCACATCTAGTCTTAGACTTAGATTGGTCAGATCTAGTCTTAGACTTAGGTTGGTCTGGTCTAGTTTTAGATTTAGATTGGTCAGGTCTAGTTTTAGACCTAGATTGGTCACATCTTGTCTTAGACTTAGATAGGTCACATCTAGTCTTAGACTTAGATTGGTCAGATCGAGTCTGAGACTTACATTGGTCAGATCTAGTCTTAAATTTGGTCACATCTAGTCTGAGACTTACATTGGTCACATCTAGTCTTAAATTGGTCACATCTAGTCTTAGATTGGTAACATCTAGTCTAAGACTTACATTTGTCACATCTAGTCTTAGACTTAGATTGGTCAGATCTAGTCTTAGATTGGTCACATCTAGTCTTACACTTAGATTGGTCAGATCTAGTCTTAGTCTTAGATTGGTCACATCTAGTCTTAGACTTAGATTGGTCAGATCTAGTCTTAGACTTAGATTGGTCTGGTCTAGTCTTAGACTTAGATTGGTCAGGTCTAGTCTTAGACTTAGATTGGTCACATCTTGTCTTAGACTTAGATTGGTCACATCTAGTCTTAAATTGGTCACATCTAGTCTTAGATTGGTCATATCTAGTCTTAGATTGGTCACATCTAGTCTTGGATTTAGATTGGTCTGCTCTAATCTGAGATTTACATTGGTCACATCTAGTCTGAGACTTACATTGGTCACATCTAGTCTTAAATTGGTCACATCTAGTCTTAGATTGGTCATATCTAGTCTAAGATTGGTCACATCTAGTCTTGGATTTAGATTGGTCTGCTCTAATCTGAGATTTACATTGGTCACATCTAGTCTGAGACTTACATTGGTCACATCCAGTCTTATATTGGTCACATCTAGTCTTAGACTTAGATTGGTCACATCTAGCCTGAGACTTAGATTGATCACATATAGTCTTAGACTTAGATTGGTCAGATGTAGTCTTAGATTTAGATTGGTCTGGTCTAGTCTTAGACTTAGATTAGTCAGGTCTAGTCTTAGATTTAGATTGGTCATAACTAGTCTTAGACTTAGATCGGTCCGATCTGGTCTTAGACTTAGATTGGTCACATCTATTCTTAGATGACTAGATGACTAGATGACTAGATGTGACATTGGTCACATCTAGTCTTAGATTGGTCACATCTAGTCTTAGACTTAGATTGGTCAGATCTAGTTTTAGACTTAGATTGGTCACATCTAGCCTGAAACTTAGATTGGTCACATCTAGTCTTAGACTTAGATTGGTCAGATCTAGTCTTAGACTTAGATTGGTCAGATCTTGTCTTAGATTTAGATTGGTCTGGTCTAGTCTTAGCCTTAGATTGGTCTGGTCTAGTCTTACACTTAGATTGGTCAGATCCAGTCTTAGACATAGATTGTTCACATCTAGTCTTACACTTACATTGGTCACATCTAGCCTGAGACTTACATTGGTCACATCTAGTCTTAGATTGGTCACATCTAGTCTTAGATTTAGATTGGTCAGATCTAGTTTTAGACTTAGATTGGTCACATCTAGCCTGAGACTTAGATTGGTCACATTTAGTCTTAGTCTTAGATTGGTCACATCTAGTCTTAGACTTAGATTGGTCAGATCTAGTCTTAGACTTAGGTTGGTCTGGTCTAGTCTTAGACTTAGATTGGTCAGGTCTAGTCTTAGACTTAGATTGGTCACATCTTGTCTTAGACTTAGATTGGTCACATCTAGTCTTAAATTGGTCACATCTAGTCTTAGATTGGTCATATCTAGTCTTAGATTGGTCACATCTAGTCTTGGATTTAGATTGGTCTGCTCTAATCTGAGATTTACATTGGTCAGATCGAGTCTGAGACTTACATTGGTCACATCTAGTCTTAAATTGGTCACATCTAGTCTTAGATTGGTCATATCTAGTCTTAGATTGGTCACATCTAGTCTTGGATTTAGATTGGTCTGCTCTAATCTGAGATTTACATTGGTCACATCTAGTCTGAGACTTACATTGGTCACATCTAGTCTTATATTGGTCACATCTAGTCTTAGACTTAGATTGGTCACATCTAGCCTGAGACTTAGATTGATCACATCTAGTCTTAGACTTAGATTGGTCAGATGTAGTCTTAGATTTAGATTGGTCTGGTCTAGTCTTAGACTTAGATTAGTCAGGTCTAGTCTTAGATTTAGATTGGTCAGATCTAGTCTTAGACTTAGATCGGTCAGATCTGGTCTTAGACTTAGATTGGTCAGATATAGTCTGAGACTTACATTGGTCACATCTAGTCTTAGATTGGTCACATCTAGTCTTAGACTTAGATTGGTCAGATCTAGTTTTAGACTTAGATTGGTCACATCTAGCCTGAGAATTAGATTGGTCACATCTAGTCTTAGACTTAGATTGGTCAGATCTAGTCTTAGACTTAGTTTGGTCAGATCTAGTCTTAGACTTAGATTGGTCAGATCTAGTCTTAGACTTAGATTGGACACTTAGATTGATCAGATCTAGTCTTAGACATAGATTGTTCACATCTAGTCTTACACTTACATTGGTCACATCTAGCCTGAGACTTACATTGGTCACATCTAGTCTTAGATTGGTCACATATAGTCTTAGATTTAGATTGGTCAGATCTAGTTTTAGACTTAGATTGGTCACATCTAGCCTGAGACTTAGATTGGTCACATCTAGTCTTAGACTTAGATTGGTCAGATCTTGTCTTAGACTTAGATTGGTCAGATCTAGTCTTAGACTTAGATTGGTCTGGTCTAGTCTTACACTTAGATTGGTCAGATCTAGTCTTAGACATAGATGGTTCACATCTAGTCTTACACTTAGATTGGCCAGATCTAGTCTTAGACATAGATTGTTCACATATAGTCTTTCACTTAGATTGGTCAGCTTGAGTCTGAGATTTACATTGGTCACATCTAGTCTTAGACTTAGATTGGTCTAACCCACCTAATTCCTCAAATGTCATGGTGTACATCAAATCCAGAGTGTGGGTGACACCACGCCGGTTATGGGAGGGCGCTAGTTAGCGTGGCCGCGGCCATTGGTCCTATGTTAATTCCACTAGCGAGGAAGAAGCCTGTCGCCCGCTGGACTGCTCGTGTACCTGCAGCCATTTTTGTTACCACTTCAACACCTGCCTCTATGTATTTATGACATATACACGAGTTAACGCGCTCAACACTCAACGTGTTTCTCTTTCTGAAGGTGACCACGGTCAAACTGAAACGTTAGAAACACGGTTTTTACTCACTTGGCAGAGTTAAATGAAGGTGTTGCTTCCCCAGAGAGGTGACTTCCGACATGGAGGGGGAGGAGCTATCTATAGGTTACTGGGCAACCGTCTAGCAACGGGACGCTTGGGGAAGATAGAGCCCTCTGATTGGTCGGCTCCATCCGGGTGACGACCAATCAGAGTCGTGCCGTGAGATCAAAGGGACTGGCGCGAGTGTTGGAGTCATGTGACCCAACAACACACAACAGTAGTTATTTACTACAATATAAGTCTTTTTTGATTCACAGAAATATACATTCTCAATTAGATGTGCTAAAAGCGACCATAAAACTTTGAATATATCAGCATGTGGATTTAAATTACGGAATGGATTAAACAAAGAACTCAAACTAGGCTACTAATCTGAGTGTTTACAAAGTACAATTAGCATCCTGATAAACATCTTGAACCTTACCAAAAATGAGTTGATCTTATTTATATTTATAAGTGTTTTTTTTCTCCTGTTTTTTTTATTGAGACAAATTTTATTTATGTATTTAATAATTGTATGCTTACTATGGTATATCCATCCATCCATCCATCCATCTTCTTCCACTTATCCGAGGTCAGGTCGCGGGGGCAGCAGCCTAAGCAGGGAAGACTAGACTTCCCTCTCCCCAGCCACTTCGCCCAGCTCCTCCCGGGGGATCCCAAGGCGTTCCAGGGCCGACCGGGAGAGATAGTCTTCCCAACGTGTCCTGGGTCTTCCCTGTGGCCTCCTACAGGTCGGACGTGCCCGAAACACCTCCCTAGGGAGGCGTTCTATGGTACATTATTTATCTAATATTTATTTGTTCACTGTTCTGTTACAGAGAAGAAGGAAATGGGATAAAATTGCTATGGTATGGTATGCTTCTTCCTACTCCTTTTCGGACGTGCCGTAATGAAACAACTGGAATTGTGTGATGCGTTACATTGTATCGAATGCATGTTCGAAATAAACTGAAACTGAATTATGTGAATCTCAACTTATTAGCAACTTTATTCATGAAACCTTTATTGATTATTTTCTTCTTAATTTAATGGATTTGTGTTGCAGAAGTGAACAAACACGTGACATTGAAAAGGGATACCCTACTGTGCAATATTACCCTTCGAGTGCAATACGTACGACACTGATTGTTATTTATTACTCCGGTACTCTTGTCTTGTTCTGTATATTGTACAGTATTTTAGTGTTTTGTATATTGTACAGGATTGCTTAGTATTCTTTTTGGATAATAGTCTGTTTATTTCAATTGTTAGTTTTTTCTTTATTGCCTGTTGTGTAATTTATTTTATTTTATTATTTATTTATTTTTACCCCATATTTGTTCCCACTACCGCACCTTAAGTTGGAGTCCTTAATCTCGTTATATGCAAATATAATGACAATAAATTCCATTCTATTCTATTCTATTCTGGATATGAGATTGAAAAAGCTCCGCTTCTCCCTACTCCTTTTCAAACATGTTGAAATGAGAACAGGAAAATATGTGATGACAACATAACCATAAAAATAAAAATTATTAATTTACATGTTAGTAAAGATCAGTTTTATTTTTATTTCATGGGCTCTGCATCTTCCTACTCCTTTTCACAATGTAACCTTCATAAAAAACTAAGACAATTAACCACAATGTATATTTTAAACCACGATGCATATTCATGGTAAGGTTTTTGTATGATGTAACACATTTCCCTCTATAATGCGTATTTTCCTACTTATAACATCATGAAACAATCATATAAAATAATTTAATCATGTTTGCTTTTTCCTGCCTAAAGACGAAACCTTTAGTTACTGTAGTGCCTAATTACACAAACTACGCTGGTAAATCATCCATCCATCCATTTTCTACCGCTTATTCCCTTCGGGGTCGCGGGGGGCGCTGGAGCCTATCTCAGCTACAATCGGGCGGAAGGCGGGGTACACCCTGGACAAGTCGCCACCTCATCGCAGGGCCAACACAGATAGACAGACAACATTCACACTCACATTCACACACTAGGGCCAATTTAGTGTTGCCAATCAACCTATCCCACTTAGAGATAAAATAACAAATAGCTTAATTTTTTGCCAGAATATTTCATAAAACAACAAAGTTAAAAATAACCCAAGTTTGATGTATTTTTTCATGTTAAATACTTTGAGTTATTATTGTTTTTAAAGTCAACTCTGATATGTGCAGGCGTCTCAATGAAGGCCTCACTGTTGCTATGGTTTTCTTTGCTGCCCTCTTGTGGTGGCATTACATGAAGACATATTTGAGACATCCATCCATCCATCCATCCATTTTCTACCGCTTATCCCTTCCGGGGTCGTGAGTGCAAGAAAAACAAAAAAAAAAAAAAAACACAATTACTTGCAAATAAAATAAAAATAATTGCTTTAATAGTCGACAAAGCATTCTCCTTGGAAATAGATTCTAAATCACTGTCATGATATATTATGACAACTAGTAATAGTTATTCATGTATTTCTTATTATTTCATGTAAAGCGCTCTTATTTTTGTTTCCACTACTTCCCCTATGCGCTGGCGCCCTCACCTGTCTCTGATCAGGACACATCTGTTCCCTTTTACCAATCAGGATGCTTTTTATGCCTCTTTTTATGCCTTTATGTCCTCTGTACATCCATGCTGCATATGGCTTTCCCAATACTTCTTGGGACTGTTCAGCCTTTTTTTGGTGCACTTCCCTGCTGCACTACTTTTTGTCTTTGCCTGTCGTCTTTTGGTCAGATCGAGTCTTAGACTTAGATTGGTTAGATCTCGTTTTAGAGTTAGATTGGTCAGATCGAGTCTTAGACTTAGATTGGTCACATCCAGTCTTAGTCTTAGATTGGTCACATCTGGTCTTAGACTTAGATTGGTCAGATCTAGTCTTAGACTTAGATTGGTCAGATCTAGTCTTAGACTTAGATTGTGTAGATCTAGTCTTAGACTTAGATTGGTCACAGCTAGTCTTAGACTTAGATTGGTCACATCTATTCTTAGACTTACATTGGTCAGATCTAGTCTAAGACCTAGATTGGTCAGATCTAGTCTGAGACTTAGATTGGTCACATCTAGTCTTGGATTTAGATTGGTCACACCTAGGCTTACACTTAGATTGGTCACATCTAGATTGGTCACATTTAGTCTTAGACTTAGATTGGTCAGATCTAGTCTTAGACTTAGATTGGTCAGATTTAGTTTTAGGCTTAGATTGGTCACATCTAGTCTTAGACTTAGATTGGTCACATCTAGTCTTAGACTTAGATTGGTCACATCTAGTTTGGTCATATGTAGTCTTAGACTTAGATTGGTCACATCTAGTATTAGACTTAGATTTTTCAGATCTAGTCTTAGACTTAGATTGGTCACATCTAGTCTTAGACGTAGATTGGTCACATCTAGTCTTAGACGTAGATTAGTCACATCTCGTTTTAGACTTAGATTGGTCAGAATTGGTCTTAGACTGAGGTTGTTCACATCTAGTCTTAAACTTAGATTGTTCACATCTAGTCTTAGACTTAGATTGGTCACATCTAGTCAGAGACTTAGATTGGTTACATCTATAGTCTTAGACTTATATTGGTCACATCTAGTCCTAAACTTAGATTGGTCACATCTGGTCTTAGAGTTAGATTGGTCAGATCTAGTCTTAGACTTAGATTGGTCACATCTGGTCTTAGACTTAGATTGGTCGGATCTAGTCTTAGACTTAGATTGGTCACATCTAGTCTTAGACTTACATTTGTCACATCTAGTCTTAGACTTAGATTGGTCAGATCTAGTCTTAGACTTATATTGTGTAGATCTAGTATTAGACTTAGTTTGGTCACATCTGGTCTTAGACTTAGATTGGTGCGATCTAGTCTTAGCCTTAGATTGGTCAGATCTAGTCTTAGACTTAGATTGGTCACATCTAGCCTTAGACTTAGATTGGTCACATCTCGTCTTAGACTTAGATTGGTCACATCTAGTCTAAGACCTAGATTGTTCAGATCTAGTCTAAGACCTAGATTGGTCAGATCTAGTCTAAGACCTAGATTGGTCAGATCTAGTCTGAGTTTCAGATTGGTCACATCTAGATTGGTCACATGTAGTCTTAGACTTAGATTGGTCACATCTAGTCTTAGACTTAGATTGGTCAGATCTAGTCTTAGACTTAGATTAGTCAGATTTAGTTTTAGGCTTAGATTGGTCACATCTAGTCTTAGACTTAGATTGGTCACATCTAGTCTTAGACTTAGATTGGTCACATCTAGTCTTAGACTTAGATTGGTCAGATCTAGTCATAGACTTAGATTGGTCTCATTTAGTCTTAAGATTTGATTGGTCACATCTAGCCTGAGACTTAGATTGGTCACATCTAGTCTTAGACTTAGATTGGTCAGATCTAGTCCTAGACTTAGATCGTTTACAACTATAGTCTTAGACTTATATTGGTCACATCTAGTCCTAGACTTAGATTGGTCACATCTAGTCTTAGACTTAGATTGGTCACATCCAGTATTAGACTTAGATTGGGTAGATCTAGGTTTAGACTAAAATTGGGTAGATCTAGTTTTTAGACTTAGATTGGTCACATCTAGTCTTAGACTTAGATTGGTCACATCCAGTCTTAGACTTAGATTGGTCAGATCGAGTCTTAGACTTAGATTGGTCAGATCTAGTCTGAGACGTAGATTGGTCACATCTAGATTGGTCAGATCTAGTCTTAGACTTAGATTGGTCACATTTAGTCTTTGACTTAGATTGGTCAGTTTAGTTTTAGGCTTAGATTGGTCACATCTAGTCTTAGACTTAGATTGGTTACATCTAGTCTTAGACTTAGATTGGTCATGATCTCGACTTGGATGGGTCAGATCTAGTCTGAGACTTAGATTGCTCAGATCTAGTCTTAGACTTAGATTGGTCACATCTAGTCTTAGACTTAGATTGGTCACATCTAGTCTTAGACTTAGATTGGTCACATTTAGTTTTAGGCTTAGATTGGTCACATCTAGTCTTAGACTTAGATTGGTCATGATCCCGCCTTGGACTTAGATTGGTCAGATGTAGTCTTAGACTTAGATTGGTCACATGTAGTCTTAGACTTGGATTGGTCAGATCTAGTCTTAGACTTAGATTGGTCAGATCTAGTCTTAAGATTAGATTGGTCACATCTAGTCTTAGACTTCAATTGGTCACATCTTGTCTGAGATTTAGATTGGTCACATCTAGTCCTAGACTTAGATTGGTTACATCTATAGTCTTAGACTTATATTGGTCACATCTAGTCTTAGACTTAGATTAGTCACATCTAGTCTTAGACTTAGATTGGTCATGATCTCGACTTGGATGGGTCAGATCTAGTCTGAGACTTAGATTGCTCAGATCTAGTCTTAGACTTAGATTGGTCACATCTAGTCTTAGACTTAGATTGGTCACATCTAGTCTTAGACTTAGATTGGTCACATTTAGTTTTAGGCTTAGATTGGTCACATCTAGTCTTAGACTTAGATTGGTCATGATCCCGCCTTGGACTTAGATTGGTCAGATGTAGTCTTAGACTTAGATTGGTCACATGTAGTCTTAGACTTGGATTGGTCAGATCTAGTCTTAGACTTAGATTGGTCAGATCTAGTCTTAAGATTAGATTGGTCACATCTAGTCTTAGACTTCAATTGGTCACATCTTGTCTGAGATTTAGATTGGTCACATCTAGTCCTAGACTTAGATTGGTTACATCTATAGTCTTAGACTTATATTGGTCACATCTAGTCTTAGACTTAGATTAGTCACATCTAGTCTTAGACTTAGATTGGTCACATCTCGTCTTAGACTTAGATTGGTCATGATCTCGTCTTTGACTTAGATTGGTCACATCTAGTCTGAGACTTAGATTCGTCAGACCTAGTATTAGACTTAGATTGGTCACAAAAAGAAACACTGATCTAAGGGTCTAACTTACATGAACCACTCACATGTCCAGGACCTTATTTTCAAGCAGGATCATTGATGTCTTTCCCGCAACTTCCTGTTTGTGATTGTTTGTATTGACCTGGTCAGCGAGGTACTGACCAGGTCAAGACGATGTCCAAACACTTCAAGGAACCTAAGATAGTGCCAGAAAGGTACAGATTCTTTCATGAGGGTTACCAATACATGGCATGTGGTGCTGCTTGCATGACATTTAAAACATTGCAAAAAGGTTTAATTTCAGATCATTAATGAAATATCTCAAATATTATTGTATGTTTTATTAAATACATCAAATTTGATTAATATTACAAAATAACTTGTGTTTCACAGACTTTACTTATGTAATTTCAGAACAAAAACAAACATACCAAATGGCCACAGTGATGTAACTAATTATAATCATAATACAACTTATTAAAATACAATGTAATAGATTAATAGTTTTTTTTAAATGAAATAAATAACTTTTTATTAATATTTTAAAATAATTTGTATTTCACTGACTTTAGTTATGTACTTTCAGAACAAAAACAAACAAGCCAAATGGCCACAGTGGTGTACATAATTATAATCATAATTCAACTTATTAGGACACAAAGCTTGACACATTTATTAGACCACATGTCGTCAGAATGAGACAATATGAATGTAATATACACGTAAAAATATTTGTTATTGTTACCTTTTTGGGGCAAATAACTAACCTTTTTATAACCAAATTTTAAACTAGCCCACTGGGCTTCTGTGAGAAGTCAGAAATAAATAATGAAAAAACCTCAAATTCACACATCTTGATCGAGAAATTATTATTTTTTCTGCAAAACCCAACATTCAAATATGCAGGATTAACTGATAAATATGAAAAATCTGCAACATTTCAAATTAAAATCAATACTGTTCTTGGTGTTGCACACATTTAGTCTAGCGTGCAAACAATAAGTTGCAGTACATGTGATGACTTGTTTGTTGCAGCTCTTAAATACATGTAGCATATTGTATGATTGATTATGTAACAGTTTTGTATTAAAAACATCCTCAAATAATACAGAATGCATTCATAAAGTGCTGTACTAGTTATTACACATTCACCATTCATTTAATACAATAAGTTAGGCTTGGATTTAGACAAACTTTAATAATCCACAAGGGAAATTGTTAGTTGTAAATTGTTAATAAAACTTTGCTTATTCAGGAGTTTTAAATGAGTTTTAATTAATCAAACTTTCTCATTGAATATATTAATTATTATTATCACGCCAAATGAAAAGAATGATATCATTTTGGAACTTGTTTTAGCTACTTCAATAATTGGTGTTGTTCCCTAATGTGTCCAGCAGAGGAGGATAGCTGCCTGATATTGCAGTCACCTCCTGTTAGTTTGAAATAAAGCCCATGGCGGTTTTTTTAAGTGCACACACCTAAATATATATCATAATTAAATATATTAAGCTATTATAATGCAACATCTACTTTGCTTTGATATATGAGTATTGTTTCCTCACTAAATAAAAGTACACTTTGAGGAAAAAGTTTAGGAATGAGAGATTTATTACTGTGGTATCAGTTGAAATGTAAAATGTTTGAAAGGGCAACAGGAGGTTTTTAGAACTGCATGAAATATTCTTATGAATTATTAAACACATATCATCCCTTTACTTTGCGGAACATTGGAACATAATCTCTGCAATGATTAAGGGGCCGTTGCAATTATTTATTGGTCTCACATTGGATTAAATCCTGCAAAATGTGAAATCAAGGATGGTCTCCAAAATCAAAAAATAATTTGTGCAAGTAACCCTTTAATGAGTAAAAATGTAGAAAACATTCATATTAATATCATGCATGTAAACATATGTGTGTGTCAAGTAGCCCCAATGATTGGTGACGTTGCAGTTTTTAGTAAAACCGTTTAAATGGAACCTTATTGCTATATAAGTGT